>NW_019392955.1:264697-307618 GCF_000648675.2 Cimex lectularius | reverse complement strand
ATTTATAGTAATATTAAGTATTTATTATTCTAATATTTATTTGTGTTATAATTTCCGCGTTTCGCACGTTCAAATTGAGCGTCATTAAAAAAATCAGCTGATAATTGGAACGTCGCGTTGGCGGAGGTATCAGCGGTTCACTTTGGCAATTCATGTCGAGAGACGTGGTTGTAGAAGTCCTTCAACCTGATGATGAGCTAAAAGGCTCGAAATCCGGATCGTTGCAAAACAACTTACTCTGAGTAGGAACTATCCTTTTAAAGAGTATTATTAGGTCCTTGAACTACATAAGAAAGCTTCCCTTTCTCAAATTTTACGTTTACAGTTTGTGATTATGATCGTATAAGGCAGTGTTCTTTTCTACTGCTATTTTCCCTAAGATTATTGGCCCCTTATTGGCCCGAAGAATAAAGTTGTCTTTTTGATTTTACAAAGTGTTTTCTTTTAAAATATTAAACATTGTCAGTAAGAATGAACGTATATTTGGAGTTGTTTAATTCCTTTTATATTCGAACAAATTGGTACAAATCGTGAAGAAAGGCTCGGCGTGAAAAGCGATAAGTGGATTCCTAATTGTGGCTGCAACCCCACGTCGCCTGCTCCCCTTTTTCAATCATCGCCCTGCATCCGGGATGGTCTGTTCACGTCCCGACCTCGTTATTTCCCATTAGCAGTGTTTTTTCCCCTGTATTGAGCCGCGGGGAATTTTTATCCGACCCGTAAATTCCGTCTGATTACGGGGTTGGAAGTGTACAGGGGGTGGCCGCCGTTTCGGTACGTTAGGAAGAATATTTGTCCGAACTGATTTGACACGTATGTATTTGTTTGAACTGACACAATGGACACGTATGTGAAACACTATACGTGACATTATATACTACGTGAGAACACAAGATTACTCGATAAAAGCAGCAACTCAAATTCAAAAATAATTCTATCAATCTGATTGTTTCGATAGATTACATAAAGGTTTTGACTTAATGTATTGCATAATATCTAAACAATTTTAAATAATAAATAGTAATGACTACTTAGGATAGTAAAATTTTCAAGGAAATTAATTCGTCTAAATGGTTGAATACCTCTAATAAATCTTAATGGTTTTTTCCATTAAAATTAGCCTTTTTCAAGCATTCCAATAACTTGCAATGATCAATATTGTCAAATTCCTGTAATCCCCCAAATCCCAGATCCATCCAAATCCCCAAAGTAAAGCAGTTTTGATCTAGTTGACCATTTAGAAGAAGTCCAATAGCAAAGATTCAGTGCTTATTCTTTTTTGCAAACCATATGGACATGGGTCCATACTCGGTGTCATTATTGATGTTGTCATTTTGGTTTTATGTATTTTTCAAAGATTATGTTGATTACAGAAAGAATTTAAATTGGCCTGTAGTTGTTGTACGTCGTCCTATGTCCTTTCTTATAGATAGGTCTTGTTACCGAAATTTTTAAAATCTGGGTAAATTAACAGAGTAGATAGGTCTGAGGCATGGTTTTGATATCCACAGCTCTGATACTAACAAATCCTGGCATTTTATAGATCAATTCCACATATTTTAATCTCAATAGGGGCCAAAAGATCACCAATAAAGGCAAATTCCTACTGGTATACTGATGGTTCCAAAACCGACAAGGGTACGGAAGCTGGAGTCTTCGGGATGACCCAAAAACCGAACTGACGGTAATATTAGGTAAATATGCTAGTATTCCAGTCTGAAATAATGTGCCAGAGAAATAAAAAAGCTAGGAATACATTCCCGGAAGATAGCCATTTTCTCTGACAACCAGGCAGCACTCAGGTGCGCCGAAGGCAAAGCTCGTTTGGAACTGCATGCAGGCCCTGACGGAGGTCAGGGAACTAATGACACCTGACCCTGGCACGGTTCCCTGGACATTCCGGGCATAGAGGCAACAAAAAGGTTGATATTTTGGCCAAAAAAGGAGGCAACATGGACTCTCTAGGCCCAGAACCCTACTGCGGCCTAGCAGTCAGCCACAAAAGAGGATACATCTTAAAATGGAACAATACCACAGGTATGAGGCACAGCGAAGAGATTCATACAAGGACCATCAGTGAAACTTACAAAATAATTAAGGAAGGCAACCGCAACCGAACCAGGATTCTGGTTGGGCTCCTGACAGGCACTGCCACTTAAGAAACTTATGCATTGGATAGGAGTACAGATAGAAGAAATATTATGCAGATACTGCCAGAAAGAGGAGGAGACCGCAGAACATTTTATGTTTCAGTGTTCTGTGAAGGTTTATGTAGGTGCAGGTTCATGCGACTAGAACAAGAAAAACCACAAGCAAGATCCTACACGAAGGAACCGCTGGTTAATAACCTGAAGCAGGCCAGTGAGTTATATATAACACGGGAGCACAATAGATCTATTCAGGTCAAAATGCAGTAGACCTTGTGACCACCTATCTTATCCCTATCCCTATCCGTTTATTCCTACAACAAAATTATGAGCAAAATCATTATCAATTTAGAAGGGATTTGTATCATTGTATCGAACATACGGGACTTTGGCCAAAAAGTAATCGTCTGTCCCGCATGGCCTACTTTGAATCGGAGAGGATTACCTCTCTTCTTGAAGTCCGATCCTTCGAATCCCACCTATCGACAGCGATATCGATTTGATCTAACATTTATTAATTACTTCATATTTTTTGTTTTGAAAATAAACCAGATACTTGTTATTCTTCTTTCCTTTTTCTTCTGGACATACATCAATGTTGGAAAATATTGTTAGTACAAAAATATAACAATTTCATCCAAACACAAACAGAAAAATTGTTTTCTTTTTTGCATTTTGTAGGACCCTGACAGCCCTTTGAAAGAGCAATACCGAAGGCTACAGTTGATGTTATTTAAACTGCTTGATTACACAACATAAGGTCTGATTGGGATTCGTGCTGAAGGGGAGAAAACGTCCTGAGTGTCATCCAATCGGGAAAATGATATATAGCATCGTTTATATAACCTCGAAAGCCGGATTATATGCGCTTATAAATGATTCTGGAAGATAATCCTGGAAAATGTTTTTTCTATCTTCAGAAAGAAGTTGTTTTTATAATCACGTGACCAACATAAGCGAACATAATCTTATTTTGCCCACATATAGAACAATATGCATTGTGAATAAAACATATTATTATTAAATATATCCTCAATAATAAATCACAACATATACTGTTGCATTAATAAAAGGTAAAAATCAATATTTTCTAATACGGCGGTGTTTCAATAGTTCTGATGAAAAGAAAATTGTTAAATTTGCGAGAGCCTTCATAGTAGGGCGGAAAAGTCGGGCAGGAGTGCGAGGGTGAAAGTTTTCATTGAACTTTTTATTGATCACTTTTCCCAAGTAGCGATCTTTCTCGAAACTCCGTATTAGACTTAGTTTACAACACGGGGAGACCTTAGAAAAGAAAAAGATAGACTTTCTTCCACTGTCGAACTACTTAAAAGATTCGCATGTTCACAAAGGCTCCCTGTAGATCATAAAAGTCGTTTTTCACTTTTAATTTTTTTATGACCGTACAATTTATCAAAACCCGTTGCCAACTTGTTCAATACTTTCGCGACAAGTGCTGTTTGGGGGCCTATCCGGAAAAAAATCACCCGGAATATCATGAATCATATTTTTTCATAACGGATCGCTGTACGAAATTACGAGTTTTGCAAAATTTGTCATAAAGTAAACGTTTTGTTGAATTAATTAATTTTTATGTCAGGTATTGGTTGAAATGAAAAAGCAAGTGACACGAGCGAGATTCGAACCTAAGACCTTCGGTTAAATACGCCGCTGCTCTACCATTTGACCTACCGTGACTTCGATCCTCTCGGACACCAACTCCCCATTTCAAATCTTCGAATCCGTGGCACTAGCTTTTTCATTTCGACCAAAACCTTATATAAAAAAATTAATTAATTGTAAGAAGTAATTTGGTCAATAGACCACTAAATATAATGGATTTAATAAGCAAAACGTATCATATCGAGCCGGATTCGAACCCACCACCTTCGTCAAATACGCCGCTGCTCTAACCACTTGAGTTATTGTGACTTCGATCTAATCGGACACCAACACGCCATCTCAACCTACAACCTTTCGAATTTTCCCTCCTTTTTGCCTTTTGTCAAATGTCGTGTAATCAGGATTCGATTCTCGGCGGCAAATGAAATGGCCACGAAGAGCTTTAGTGAAGATATACTTCGTTTTGCTTATTCAATCCATTGTATTTATTGTTTTTATCATTGCTTATTAAGGATAAATTAATTGAATGAAGTTACTTGGTTAATCGGACCTGAGGTTCCCAAGAACTGTTCGTCACAAGACAAGAGGATCTTTAATGTCCGCACCTGGCCTATTCGGCCTTATCGGACGTTTCGATTCTCAAGATGAGAGCTGACGCACCTCCGCATACGACGTAATGGTGTTACCGCCGCAGCATTGGTGTAGAGGCGCCCCAGCCCCTAAAGGCCAAGACCACCTCGCTCTCCGCTTGTCCATTCCAAATGGTCGGGCCCGCATTGTGCATCGAGTCGTATGCCGCCCGCAAAGGGCGAACAAGCCGAAACACATCAACCTGTTCTCCCGCGCACTCCCTAGGTAGAGAAGGCGTCTCTATCTCCCAGAGTATCGGGGCTTCCTATAGCGTAGAAACTACCGGGTCCGCCCCGGCCGCGGTTTTGTTTTAAGTGGAATTGCTAACCACCCCCTAGATGAGTACCGCCTACGGTAAAACCTCCTGTCGAGCTCAGCCTACACCTGCCATGCGCAGTCGAGGGACGCCATAGGCTCAGCCTAGGTGGTCCGATCCTTCACACACCTTTGCACAACAATGCAAAGCATACTCGAGTCAGAGCAACCGATTCAATACCCGTTTCCGTTTGCTTACTCACGCATTCCAGGGACTATTCAGCGTAATCATCGCGTCCTCAACGCCTATACGCTGTCGTCCGGTCCACCGTCTCCCGTGAGGCCGGGGGTAATAACGTTGGCCATACGCAAGCTTCATGAAGGTCACAAATAGAAGACAGCCTCTATCTAAGTGCCCGCCAGGGGCGTCACCACGTACCACCACGAATCCATTCCCAGTGTAACGAGGGCTGAATTGGGAACTTTTCAGTTACCCGTGGTAAAGATGATCTATGCAGACAGGATCTGGTGCACTGGCCCTCGTGTGACTCTGCTAAGGCACCCGCCGCTCATGCCGTCCCTAGGCCGACATAAGTACAGCTTCTGCTTTAGAGAGGTTGCCACGCCCTCTGAGCTACACCTTTATTTTGTGCTCGGATATCCCCCTTGCAACCAAGGGTTGGGAGGGGTCTCAGGATAGAATAAAGGAACCCGGATTGAGAAAAGGGCCGTGGATGAGAATTCGAGGTGAGCCGTTTCGGGGTCTCGAGCCTCAAACCACACTGTACCACCCGTCGTCGCCGTAGTTCCACACATAATGGGCTACGAAGCCCAGGGTGGGTGTGGTTAATCGGACCACAAAATATAATTGGTTTGTTTAATTTTTCATTGTGTTGTTCTATATGTGCGATTTATTTGTTTTATTATTTATACGGGTGTCACGTCGAAAAGTTATTATCAAAGTTAAGATCAGTTATTATCAATGTAAAAATAACTTTCAATTGCTAAAAAAAAGAAAATGTTTTCGGTAGCAACGGTCCAAGTTAGTGATTAAGAACATGAAACCTCGATTATATAATAATGACAATAACACAAAGTAAACCAAACACTCTTCCTCACAAAATTAAGCATAAAGGGGCGTAGCAAACGAGGGAGTCAAACCATTTTGATATATTAAAAAATTAAAAGTTATGGGATTTGCCAGAATTCGAACCCCGGACCGCTAGCCTGGCAATACGAGTCGGTCGCCCTTAATTCTTAAACCTGCACAATTTTAATGAACACTTATCAAACGGAATCTCTTTGCGAGCCGAGTACCATGATATAAGTATCATATTTACAGTTGGATCAAAAGTCAGCCCGGAGGAAACTGAGCGAAAACTGAAAACTATTAATTATCAAGAAAAACTGAGATGAACGACAATCTAAAAAATATAAAAGACAGTCAAAGGGTGAGACAATTAAGAAAAAGGTGGGCCTAGGCAAGGCATAATAGCGATTCAGGGTTCGAACCCGGCACAACTCATGGGTTTTTTAATTAAATTCGCGTGAAAAAAGTATTGTATTCTTTGCCCCCCTCCCCGATATCGAACGGGTACTTAGGTGGACGTTAAGCCCTTCTGAAAGAAAGGAATTTTTCTATTAAAAAAATTAAAAAATAAAATTTCTCAACTTCTTGTAAAAAAATATATTAAAATTTTAAAAAATGTATCAGGAAGTTAAGAAAAAATGGTAATATAAAAAAAATCAAGTTTATATTTGTCTACATTATTTGGAGATCTTGAGATGCGGTCTGGTAGGTTTTAGAATAACATTTTCTTTTTTCGGTCCAACGTTTCGATCTTTATTGACATCGTCTTCAGGGCCTGGGATTTATAAACATTGGTTAAATTTTACAAGTACATGTAGGATGTGAAATAAAAATTGAATTTATACAATGCTAGAAATTTTAGATTCAATCGAAGTATTTGTACTCACTCAGAGTACAGTTTTTGTCCACATCCTACATGTATTTGTAAAATTTAAACAATGTTTATAAATCCCAGGCCCTGAAGATGATGTCAATAAAAATCGAAACGTTGGCACGATAAAGTTTTTCTAAAACCTACGTCACACCAGAAAGCGTCTCACGATCTCTAAATCATTGACCGTCAGATTGATCAGACCGCCTTGATCATTAACTACGACACTAAACACCACACATTTGTCTACATTTATTTCATTTTTTATGTTCCGAATGTTTAAATAAAGATAATGAGATTAGTTTATCTTTTTGACAATAAGCGTTACAGATGGCATGAAACTTAAAAATAATCGCTGGGATCCCAGGAGTTAGGGATTGACCGATGACCCTCCTTCTTCATCTTCTTCCTGGGCGAGTCCCAGTCATCTTTTATTCATGCTTCCAACCTCGGAACGCACCATCATCACCATCATCCGGCCCTTCAATTTTCCATAATTTTCCGACCTAGGTTTGTCGCCTCCAATCAAAATCCTTTCGATTACTCGCCAGAAAACTTTGAATATCGTTGACAGAAAAGCGAGTTGATTTTTTGGGTGGGGTCTCGTTAAGGAAGGGGGCGTATCTGCCGTGTACGGGGAAAAGGGTGAAAAATTGCTATAATTCCGCTACGTTTTCACACGGATTTCGGTCTCATTGGTTGCCATTCGGCATTAGGCAATATAAAGCTGAAAGGTCAATTTTATCCGATTCGCTTGAACCAACCGGAATAACGAGCCGACAAATTTTAAGTTTACTTCAGCAAAAAACCTGCAGTGTGATGTAAAAATGCCCTTTCAACGAACCACCTTTATCTTCAACACAATTAATGGCCATATAATCGACATGTTCATTACTGTACAACGCAACGTAAAACACAGCTTGAACTATCAAAATAACTTGATCTACGTTTTTTAAAATTTATTATTATTTGACTTGGGAGGTTGGTAATTTTGTTGTTGCCAATTTGGCGACAGTGGGACCTGGACTCCATTAACGGGTGAATGGGTGAGAAACGAAATGAATCGGTCGGACTAGCTTGGGCGAGTAACTGTCAAAACTTTGCCACTCAAATGGTGAAGAATGGGGCCCAAGTGGTTCGGAGCAATCAAAATCTCACCCCGCACTTGGGTAGACTTAGTACGATTAGCGTGCTGAGGGAATAAATTCAGAAGGACTAATTACTTTTTAAAATTAAAGAAACTTGATGTTGTTTAAATGGCATTGGAAAACAAGATAGGAATCAAAAGTAAAAAAAAAAATCTTTTGTAAATGTCTATTTCTCCTCCGCTTCATGACTATAATTCATCCTGGATTAAAACTGACTTTGCAAAAGCGAACCTTTTCGCACATCTTTCTTCTGTATTTATACCGTACAACGACTTGTATCTCCGTACACGTCGTTATTTGATGATGAATGTACCACAACAACTTTTCTTGCCAACTAAAGCGAGGAACACACTTATCTGATTCAACGCTACGCGACGCAACCAGACGCCTTGTCACGTTTTGGTAGGGTGTGCATATCTATGCGATGCCAAGCGCACGCCACGTCCAGTCACACAGCGTGTATCACAAATCAGTATCGCAATCGCAACGCCTCTTTTGTTATTAATGCACTATTTGAGCACAACCATGTAATAAATTGTTAGTTAAATTTTATGAGCTCAACTATGTCATAATTGTTAGTTAAATTTAACATTGTAAGTTTTAAATGACGTTATTCCGGTGTTTCGATAAATTTTCTGCCTAACCATCATAATTCACTAATTCTTATAAAACCTCATGAATTTTTGATCTCGTTTAGCTAAATTTTAAGAACACAACCATGTAATAGATTGTTTGTAAAGCTTAATTGTTTTAAATAAAGTTATTTCGGTGTTTTGATAAATTTTCTTCCCTCGTTAAATTTTTCCTAACCATCATATTTAATCATTTTTATAAAAACTCATGAATTTTTGATCTCGTTTAACATTAAATAAGCATGTTGTAATTAATATAACGACATAATTACAGATACACCGTTCGAAATAAACTCCAAAAATATGAGTGCCCGGTTCTGACGGTGCTCGACAAAAATGGTATAATTTTAAGTGCAAAACCATGAAATAAATTGTTAGTTAAATTTTATGAGCAAAACCGTGTAATAAATTGTTAGTTAAATTCATTATATCAAAAAAAGGTATTCCGGTGTTTTGACCTATTTTCTACCAAACCATTAAAATTAATTGTTTTATATAGAACTAATGAATTTTTGATCTAGGTTAGTTTGGTTTATATTAAAATAAGTTTGTTGTAATTAACATAACGATAATAATACATGTATTTTGAATAAAAATATAAGTGTCTGGTTCTTTTGTCTTAGACTGTACTCGATGCGACCCGACGAAAATCTGGACAGTGGGGATCGCAGAGCCTAGAGTAGGGTAGCGTTGCATAGCATTAGGCAGATATGCACGGGGGTAATACAATCTGGAAAATTGGACTTCGGATTTGCGTCGGTTAGCATCGGGTAGCGTTGCATCGGGTAAGAGTGTTCCCAGCTTAAAGCATTCAGTCTTTCGACTTTGACTACGCCATAAAAACTATACCCATCAAATTTCCAGGACACGACCTAATTACTCCTAAAGTGCTGCGCGACTTACCTAGCAAAAGGAATGCTTTACTTGACATAAATATACATCTCAGTTCTTCGCACAACATACTTCCCAATTGAGTAGAAATACACTGCAATAAGAATGATCCCGGAACCTAACAAAACAGTCCAACTTCTTAGTTCATATCGTTCCATCAGTCTTCTTTCTGTTCCAGAGAATTTATTTGAAAAACTCTACCTTAAAAGCCTAACCGTCCCATAAGTTTGGTTTCTACTACAGTCTACCCTGCGGTAGACACTATTGCCGTTTCTCTTGAGCGAAAACCGAATTGGTCGGGTTCTTCCTAGACGTAGCCCAGGCTTTTGACCGTATATGGCATTCGGGTTTATTGTTGAAACTCAAGAAGATTCACCTCAGAATCATCCTTTATATCCGGCACACCGATAATGCCATGTCTGTCAGAGAACATCCCTTTTCTCTTATATCCCGGTTAAATCTATCCCACAAGGAAGTATCCTTGGCCATATCCTCTTTACAATATACACGCTGACATCGTACTTCCACAAACACAGTAATCTGCACGGATGCCGACGACACGGCTACCCTCTCTTCTCACTCCAACCCTTCCTTGTAAGCTCCTAACCGCAGTCATCTCACCCTATTAGAAGACTGGTACCTCAATTTGAGAATCAACGTGAACGAAAACAAATTTAGTCAAGTCACTTTCGCGCTAAAAAAATCTCTTTGCCCTCTACAATGACTGAATGACTGATACCGATAAGTCTATTTTATATATTCTGATACCTGGGATTATCCATTGATAAAAGACTGACTTGAAATCCACAAACTCGGCTGAAACAACAACACACGAATCGTTTACAAACTCTCGTTGAGACTACTGGACCAATTGTCTCACCTAAATCTTAACAACAAACTGAAAATTAACAAAACTCTCATTCTTCTATGGACCTAAGTAGTGGAAGTTTTTGGTTCAACTTCCAGTTCATCCCGCAGTTAGTCTTTTCACTCCAAAATCAGTCCAATCTTTTCAATTTAAGAACTCGAAATCGGAAATTCCACAATATCCTTTCTTTACACCCCGTCGTCAAACAACTTTCCGCACTAACTCTACTTGGAAATCCTCCACGTCGGCTGAAAAAGCAATGGCCTAGAGATTTTCTTCAGTCATTGTACATGTGGGCAGTGTGAGGGTGTATCACTAGTTGGTGGCTTCTCCGCCAAATTAACTTATTTTAAATAAAGTTGCAGGTATAAATAATAATAATTCAGATAATTCTATTTCAATATACCTAGAGTGATTAAAAATTAAAAAGTTAATATAAATAAGTTATCTAATAAACGCTTATTATCAATTTTTGTTATGGAGCAGGTCACTACTGGTTATTAATATAAAAAAATACATATTATAACGCTATAAAACTTCAGCGAATCAAAAATGAGATAAGAAATCATAAACTTGTAATTTTTACTAATAAAACATGTATTACAGCAATTAATATTTGAGTGTCTTATCGTTTATTTAAAGAAGCGACTGAGAACATCCTACTGGACGAGAAAGAAAAAAAAAATCGAAGTCATCAAAATGTTTAGTCGGGACGGGTGAAAAATAAGCGTCGTCCCATTTTCTCAGATTTTCCCAACCCCCTACAAGTCATATACGGTATAAAAGTTTAATTTAATCTCCTAAGAGGAGGCTAGGGCGATAAAAATTCATTTTCAAGCAGACCCTAGAAAGGGAGAGTAAGATTGTTCTGGACGAGAAACGGCTTTTTCGCCACGTACCCATTGCCGAATTAGAAATAAAAGCCGTGATTTCCACCGAGGCGGAAATAATTTAGAAAAATATTTTTCACCGAGGCCTAGGTACAAAGAAAAATCGAGCCACCTCTTTTTTAGATCCTTTAAAATTCAGCGGCTCATAAAGTACACAGCACTTTTTTTACCGAGAGGAAACACATTGAATTCAGGTGAAAATGATATATTCCGATAAATTATAATACATTTTTAATTTCTCGGAAATTTACGCAAACCTTTAAGGGTTTAAAAATAGATTTGAGATAGCAAGATTTAAGAAACAATTTGGTTAAATTCAAGGTTTATAAATGTATTTTATCAGTTTCTGAAAATTGATTTATGAAGTTTTATGCCAATGTGATAAATAGAAATCAAATTGGCAGGTCAGATGACGATTCAAAAATGGATAGAAGCAGGGAAGCTGGAGTCGTCGGGGTGAATACGAAGACTAAACTGACTTTAAACTTAGGTAGATACTTTACAGTATTTCAGACTGAAATCATAAATAAATAGCAATTGAACACTGCCCTAGAGAAATAAAAAGACTGGGAAAACATTCAAGGAATTCTTTTTAATTTTCTCTAGCATCGAGGCCTTAACCTAAAGACAAAAAGCGTTTTGAATTTCCAGGCCGAAGTTAGTGACATCTATGACACGAGCTCGGCATAGTCCCTGGGCTGTGGGTTATAGAGGCAATGAGAAAGTGGACATGCTGGCCAAAAGCAGTCAATATTCTCTAGACCCCAAACCCTGCTGTGCATTTCCCAAAGATATATTCAAAAATGGATCCTTAATAAGCCCAAAACTTGGTGGAGCAACACCCAAGGCCTGAACCACGTTAAGAAATTCATAGAAGGGCCATCTTCGAAGACATACGAATTACTGAAAGGCAACACCAACCGAACTAGGATTCTGGTTGGACCCCTGACAGGGTACTGCCGCCTAAGATTTTTCACGGGATAGGAGAACTAACTAGGGAAATACTGTGTAAATAATAAGAAGAGACAGGGTACATTCCATGTTTTTTTATGAGTCTATTAGTTACAGATTCTTGTAACAGAGGGAGAGGTAAAGCCGCATGCAGGATCCTAATATTTTTAAAAAGATTCAACAACATACTCACTCCACAATTTAACATTTCTAGCAAGATCTATACTGAGCAGCGGCTGGCATGGCTACGGAGGTTGATTAACATCCGAGAGGATCGAAGTCACGATAGCTCAAGTGGTAGAGCAGCCGGGTATTTAACCGAAGGTCGTGGGTTGGAATCCCGCTCGTGGCACTAAATTTTCATTTCAACCAAAACCTTACGTAAAAAGATTAAGTAATTAAAAGAGGTACTTTGGTCAATAGGCTCCTAAATATAATGGATTTAATAATTAAAATGAGGTACAGCTTCACTAACAGCTCCCCGTGGCCACTTCATATGTCGCCGAAAAATGAATCCTGATTACACGACATTTGAAAAATGGCAAAAAGGAGGGAAAATTTGAAAGGTAGTTGAGATGGGAAGTTGGTGTCCGAGAGGATCGAAGTCACGATAGCTTAAGTGGTAGAGCAGCGGCGTATTGAGCCGAAGGTCGTGGGCTCGAATCCCGCCGCTCGTCACACTAACTTTTCATTTCAACCAATACCTCACATAAAACGATTAAGTAATTGATATAAGTAATTATGACCACTAAATATATTGGGTTAATTAACAACCTGAAGCAGGTCCCCGGAAGACCAAATCAACAAATGTAGATAGTCGAAGCCTTAAGGCTAAGGTAAAATGGAGTTACGTACGACCGACCGCACTTCGATCTATTCTATTGTTCAATCTACATTATTAACTACTACTCTTAATTATGTAACGCGTTTTAAACTACATCTTAGTTAATGGCTCACGTGTATATAAACAATACCACAACCTTTTGAATATTTCTCTCCTAGGAGAAGGATGATACTGCATAGGTAATGTTTTTTCTTCTTCTTACTCCCACATACTCCAGAATCTGCAATTCCACTAGTCTTAAACGAGAATCGATTTTTAACCCATTGTCCGATGGATCAAAGACTTTGGCAATAGATTTCATCATTGAATTTTTTTCCTCAACCTCCTTATTTCCCAGGCAGACTAAACTTACAATTAAACTTAAACGTAATTACAAACGATTTTCCATAAATCATGTGCATTTGTATGAATTTAATTTTTGTATAACTCATTTACGTTTTAGTGGTCAATGATTTATGAAATGTCTTGGATGAGATAAAAAAGTCAGTGTCACGAGCGGAATTCGAACCCACGACCTTCGGCTAAATACGCCGCTGCTCCACTCGGGCACCAGCTCTCCATCTCAACCTACAACAGTTCGAATTTTCCTCTTTTTGCCATTTTCAAATGTCCTGCAATCGGGATTGGAATCTCAGCGCCTTATGAAGTTCGAATCCCGCTTTATATATAACAATCGATAAATAATAATAGACCATCGTTAAAAAAATCTTGAATAAACAACTTTTAAGAACAGAGACGTGTGGAAACTACATATCTCCCTAGAAACTGACTAATCCCATGCTAATTATGCTGATGGGAAGACAATTCAGATGATTTGTTTAAATAGGGTCAATGGGGCAAATTCCATCGGAGTCACTCGTTTCTAAATATTGAATTTAGATTATTGATTAACATACCATTTACAAACGCTTTTCAAAATTGTCGTCGCGTCGTGTAATCTCCATATGAAAAACATTTCTTTGATTGTTCTTGGGGAAAAAATGTATACCATTTTCCCTATTTAATACAGTAGCATATGAGATGAAAGAAAAATAAATTTATGTTTGAAATTTGCAGTTTGACAATTATTAAGAGTATTAAGATAAAAGAGCAAACGTTCATATGTTTAATATTAAAAATAAATTAATCTTTATGTAAGGTATTGGTTGAAATGAAAATTTAGCGACACGAGCGGGATTCGAACCCCCAACCTTCGGCTCAATACGCCGCTCCTCTACCACTTGAGCTATCGTGATTTCGATCCATTCGGACACCAACTTCCCATCTCAAACTAACTTTCGAATTTTCCCTCCTTTTTGCCATTATTCAAATGTCGTGCAATTAGGATTCGATTCTCGGCGACAAATAAAATGGCTCTGGAAAGCGTTTAGTGAAAATATACTTCGTTTTCCTGATTAATTCTACTATATTTCGTGGTCCGATTGACCAAATAACTTCTTTCAATTAATTTATTTGTAAGGTATTGGTTGAGATGAATGGCAGCGGCGTATTGAGCCGAAGGACGTGGGTTCGAATCCCGCTCGTACGCTAACTTTATCACGGGAGTTGGTGTCCGAGTGGAACAAAGTCAGGATAGCTCAAGTGGCTAGAGCAGCGGCGTACTGAGCCGAAGGTAGTAGGTTCGAATCCCGCTCGTGAAGCTAACTTCTTCATTTCAACCAATACCTTACATAAGATTAATTAATTGAAAGAAGTTATTTGGTCAATCGGACCATCAAATATAATAGATTAAAAATAAATTACATACAATTATTTGTTTTAATAAAAAATAAAATAAGTTTAAACTGAACTTGTTTGTTTGAATTTGTCAAAGGGATTTTAATGTTTAAATCCGATTTAACGAAAGCTCACATAAATTAATGCATAAACTAAGACTCCTTTAAATTGTAAACTGAATCGAGTCGGGGAACATTCAAAACTCTATTAGTAGCCCATGTAGAACTCCGCTTCCTGAGATGGGCTTAAAGTTTAAACCTCTTTTATCTATAATTGATAAGGTTGAATTGATGCGAGGAGAAGTTGTTTTGGGAAAAGAAACGACCAAGGGCGAGGTCGATAGCTTTCCCTCCTTCCTTATACTCGATTCCTTTCACAGATTGGGTCAATGTTTGCTCATCTTATTTTAAAAAAACGCTCTCTTCCTTATACTCCCCCTGCTCAAACACTCTCTTCCACCGAGTAATAATAAATTAATGGTTTTTATGTAATGGGATCAATGCCTCCCTTTCACCTAATCTCTATGCCTTGTGCAAATAAAAAAATGGATATAAAAGCATGATCCAATTTGTAAGGGCACAAATATTTACATTACGATTTCTTCATGTCGCTTAATATTATTTCCTTCAATATTAATTCATGAATCTATTACTAACGCAATAGAATAACACAAAAATTTAAAATCCTTTGAAAACGAATTGTTTTGAGATCCTCAGGTTTAACTAAGAACTCGTGTCTTCTCTAAATCAACGCTCGGGAATGAATAAAAAATAACCAAAATGAAAAATATGTGTAACAAAATTAAAAAAAATAACTATATCTATATCGATATCTGAATAACTATAAAAAAAAGCACGAAGGATTTGGCTTCCATATTTAAAGAAAACATAATTAATTAGGGTACTTAAATGAACATGCATTGCATACAGATATCATTCAGCGAGTGAATTTAACTATGGATTGTGGTGAATTTATTATTATAAATGGCGTAAAGTTGTGCAAGCGTAGATGAGATTACAGGAATATAATTATATCCTTAAATAAATATCAGGGGTGGAGTCAAATAGAGAGAAAACACTCAGCAGGGTTACATGTCGTGATGTAGGATTACAATTTTTGAAATTTATCTTTAATTTGTAGGATTTATAATTATGAACAATTATTTTATTTTTTTGTATATTAGATATATTTTTCATCCATCAAAACATATAACAGACGTTTTCTTAGTAAATTACAAAATCACACTGACACACAAATACGATTACTCCATATTCCACAATTACCAGGTAAACGACTGAAAAAAATATGGAGAAGAGACCAATTTGACGAGAATGATTAATATCTTTTATTGATCTAGCGCGGCTGCTAATGGGGAGCTTTTTCTAGGATGCCCGTAACGCCAAAATCATAAACTGAAATATAATCTGGTGGTTGTATGTAATTCACGTACAGTCGAAGATAAAAATAAATGAGTCAAAGACCGCTGATATCACTACCCTTTTCCAATCGCTTACTTACGCATTCGAGGGACTGTAGCATGATCATGACGTCCTCAACGCTTACATGCTGTCGTCCGGTCGCAACGTCTCCCGTGAGGAACGGGGTGTAATACGCTGGCCATGCGCAAGCTTCACGAAAGGTCCCAGGTAGAAGACAGCCTCTCTCTAAGTTCCCGCCAGGGGCGTCGCCACAAGCCACCACGAATCCATCCCAATGTGACAGAGGGCTGGATTCTGGAACATTTCTGTCACCCCGTGGTACAGATGGCCATACAACCCTCCCCCGTCTATGCAGACAGGATCTGGTGCACTGGCCCTCGTGTGACTCTGCTCAGGCACCCGACGCCCCTGCCGACCCTGAGGCCGACATAAGACGTCTTGTGCTTAAGAGAGGTTGCCACGCCCTCAAGGCTACACCATTATTTTGTGCCTGGATACCCCCCTTGTAACCAAGGGTTAGGAGGGGTCACAGGATAGAATGAAGGAATTCGGATTGAGAAACAGGGCCGCGGAAGAGAACACGAGGTGGGCCGTTTCGGGGTCTCGAGTCTCAACCGCACTATACCACCCGTCGTCGCCGTGGTTCCACATAGAGTGGGCCATGACTCCCAGGGTGGGTGAGGCGACGTGGCAGTTCAAAAGCCGGACTAGTCGGCCGTATCCCTGCCAGCCGCCTCGGGGGGTTGAATCCGCATCCGCAGAGAATAAATCCCGCGGAGCGGATTGGGATCCTCAATCACAAACACTCACTCCTCACAATCAGTGTGCTCGTGGTGGGCGACCGGTTCCTCAGGCTTTCACAGTTTCCGTTCAGGCTCCCTGCTACTCCCCGAAGGCCGAATGTCGCTCACACCTGGGCTTGAGAGACTCTTCCTCAGCGATTCGACCCACTAAATCGCACATGGAGGCAAGGGGGAGGTGTTCAGGCTCCCCCACCATCAGAAACGGGAACAGTCGATCAGTCGAGCCCAGATGACGTGGGCTACGCCTTCCACTGCCTCTCTTGAGACCCTGAGCGGTCGCATAGCCAACTGGGCGCGGGGCACCCGCCGATACTACCCGCCGTCATAGGCTCCCTTTCTTCGCAATAGCCCTTCATGGGTTCGGAAGTCCAGACGAGCTCTCGCAGACTCCCGCAGGTGCCTGTTACTACTCAAGGGTTGTTCCTACACCCACTCCGGAGCTTGTTAGAGTCTTCTCCCACACGAGTTCGGTGACTTTGAGGATAGTTACTCAATTCAATCTCCTCGTTGGTTGCCCTTTGGTGAGCGACGGGGACCCTAGAATATAGAGCCAACCGCCGCCCGCAGAGCCTGCAATGTACAGCACACCCATCGAAAAGAGGGAACAGCTCATACAGAAAATTGAAATCACGTGCAATGACATGAGTAAAGGAAGGGGAGAAGTCCGTCGTGAGGTCACGTCGGTTGCTCTACGTTCGCGTTTGTGTATCAAACACGAAGGAAAGCATTTCGAACAATACATCAGTTAATTTGCAAAAAATCCATAATTGAATGAAGTTTAATTTTCATTGAATTTTTTCTTTATTAAGTATAATTTATGAGAAGAATGGATCTACTTTTTAATACCAACTAATAAATATCTTCATTAAAAATATGATGTGAACGATGTTATTGTGTTGCTGTTCTCATTGGGTTCAATATCAAGTTGTTCAACTTTGCAAAGAACATTTCATTAATAAAAGTTCTAAAAAACATAATAGTGAGTATGTCCTTGGAATACTTATAAAATAAGCTAAGTTTGGTAAAATCGCCGAAAATTTTGATGAAAAAGTCATGTCATCTTGTGGAAAATTTAATCTTGTTTGCGAAATAAAAGTCAGATTGCTATTTTAATGCTAAACTTGAGAAATAACAATTTTATGCAACAAAAAAACTGATTTTACACTAAAATAACAAAAATGTTAATATCTCTGGAAAGAGTCAAGATGGAAGCTTCGTTATGGTGACACTAAACTACGTTTTATTTCGTGAATCCACAATGGCAGTATCGCCGTTTAACCCTGTAACACCCAGGACAGATAATTGGATGGAGGTTGAATTTCTAATATAGAATAACAAAATTGAGAAAGATGTTAGGATAGTTCAAGTGGTTACAGGAGCGGCGTATTGAGCTGAAGGTCGTGGGTTTGAATCCATCTCGCGACACTAGTTTTTTCGTCTCAACCATGACCTTAGATAAAACGTATAACTAATTAAAATGATAATACTTTTATGTGTGGAAAGAATATCAAGAATGTTTATTAGAAAGACAACACTTACTTCTTTGGCCGAGGTTTAGAAGAATCTCTACCCTTTATCTTATAATGTAATTAATAGTGAAAATAAAGTAAGTTGACCGTCTGTTTTTAGATCAGGGATGCGGTAAACAACTTGACTATAATTAATATTTTACAAGGATATAGAATAATTACCGTACATTAATATAGTACAATATTATATAAATCCAAAATAACAATACCAAGCATGCCTTATTCGATATCGGAAATTTAACATTTCTTCGGTTATGCAACCAATGCACCTACCGATTAAACATAAAATTACCATAACAATGTGAATTTTCCCTCTTTTTTTTTAATCTACTCTGTTCACCTGTGTTATGCTTTTAATGTTTTAAGAAAAAAACTAGTTTAAAGAATTTTGATTTTTTTTAAGGCGATAAGAATTGAAATGTGTATTGAAAGAGAAGTTATGTCCATAAGCGCGTATGGTCATAACGTAATGCGTTCCCGTTGAAATGTTATAACACTGTTGAGCACGAGGCCCACGAGTACAACCGGGTCGGTTGCAAAGCCACTTATAAACTTTTCAGTTCGAGCTATTGAGCACCTTTCTCGCGATCCTCTCCCAGCCCAGGTCGCAAAGGGTCTGGAAGGCTGCCTTCGGCGGATTAGATAGAAGTTGTTCGTAAAAGTTTCACCGGGTGGAAGGAGAGAATATGCCGAGATGAGGTAAATTTCCTTTGCCGAGGGGGTGCTTGGTGGGTGACGGGTTTGATCACGGAATCCGGGCGGGGGTGAAACAGACAGCTACTACGAGGGATACTTTATTTAACGTCTCAAATAAATTAGAAACCTTTGATTAGAATTTTAACCCCAGAGGCAATTAGACTTTCAACCTCTCGAGATGATCCTTGTGATAGAACTCAATTTAAACTTTACTTCCAATTATTATTGTTTGATTAGGTTAACCTTGATTATCCAATTACATTATAAAAAAATTTACAAAAACAAAATTACCTTTTTTATTTATTTTAATAATAAACCTCCATTTTTTAAATTAGTCATCTTGTGGGGCAGCCGGATGCCGTACAAGCTGGATTATGGGTGGACGCTTTCAGCCACGGATGGTGGGAGAGAGGTGGATTTTCCAGCTTTAAGTGACGTAAATGGTTTTTTATCCTCATCCCTCTGATACGTCCGTTTTAAGAAGGAGGTATACACATCTGGAAGTCAAGCCCCTGGGATACGCCCGCGCGGGTGGGGCTGCAGCCCTTTGAACGGGTGGGTCGCGTAATGTCTCCTCGTTTTGCCCTGGTCGAGGTGACTTTCCCAAGGTCTCAAAATAAATATATTAATGCATTTTTTCAATGCTGCTTAAATGGACTTTCAAGTCACTTTTAATTCACCATAGTAATAAAAAAATCCATTCCCACTAGTAGCCTTCATGTTGATGGTGGTGAAATCCTTCTAAACTTCAGAGGTGACTTTTTTTACTTAAAGTTGTTTCTGAAAGTCATAACTTCACGACACATCCTCTTACCCACCTTCTTTCTGTATCACCTAACCCAGAATAGTTCATATCAAGCTACCAGAAACCGAACATCCCCCCTCCAACGGGACCTTCAAATTTCGATACCACCCATTCAAAAAGAATCAAGTCATTCTTCTCTGCTGGGTTTTGCCCAAACCCGTAATTCACCATTAACCGTCTAAATACTGTAAAGCAAAGACTCCTACTTATAAATCAAAACAAGAATTTCCAATGATTAACAGTGCTATTCCTAGAGCCAAGTTTGTCTATATCAATAGCTCTAGAGGACTTGACGGAGAAGGAGACGCTTATTTATCTTTAGCGGTAACATAAACTACCACTTTTTCTTCAACTCTCTATGCACCAACTTTAGCGCTGAGCTGCTCGCTATCTACAAAGCCCGTAACATCATATGTCCAGAAAGTGACAGGTTGGTTATATGTTCTGACTCCTTATCTGCACTCTAGGTTTAAGAAGTAATTTCTTTCCTACTGCCTCATCGTACAAGATATACGTATGACGTTGAAAGTTCTCTTTCAACGGAACGTTTTAAAGTTTTTTTTTTTGTACGAGTTCCTGGGCACTCCGAATAGAAAATGAATTAGCTGACGACGCTTTCAAGGAATCCGTTAAAAATGAGATACAAATCAGAGAAAAACGCAGAAACGATACGATTTCCCATTTAGTATGGTAAAATTGGGAATGCATCATTCAATCGGAGTCATTTACCAACCGATGTATTCACCGTGGGTGAATCATGTTAAACGGTTATGACGCGCTACATGAAACCATTACCCGCAATCATCAGTGCCGTTAAATGTGGCAGTTGCTGAACAAGGAACACATGGACTGGCAAAACTGTAACGGTATCGGACATTCCAATGGAAACAAAGCTCTGCGAAGTAAAAGCCACCGTGCGTACTTGGACGACGTCTTGTACGGTAAACCTAAGAGAAGAAGTGATTTTATTCTCGAATTCGAAAAACCAAGCTTAGAATCAGGCACTGTACAATCACCTAGGATCATCTGATGGCACACGAATCTATGTTCACAGTGTGCAACGAAGTGATTACAAAACATATTTTGACAACCAGAAAAATATTCCATACGCATAGAAATGCCCTTTCCCAATCCTCTACTCTTCATAATATACTTTCTCATAATGTAAGTTTTGTTTGTTTGGGGGGGGGTCGGTAGCCCCAGCAGTTTAGGTGTTAACACAGCGCTAATCACTGTAAGGAAAAGGTAAGTAAAGGAAGGATCAAATAAGCACATAGAACTAAGGAACAAGAAAAGTACAATAAGTAAGAAGGCTAGTGCTTGGGGTACATAAACCCCTACTTCCTTGTCTCTTATCATCATCATCATCAGGTGATTTTTTAGGAAGCATTCATCCTCCCAAAATACTGCCTGTGTGGCTGATTTATTCCCAAAAATGGCCAAGTCAATTCAAGTGATGTCACTTCATTGATATATCTTAATTTTGGAAACTGCAGGCTCAACATGTTAAAAATAAGCTATACAAACCTAAACAAAGCATTTTACTTTTGTATGCACTCTTAATAAATAATCGAAAGAAAAGGGAATAACAAATATTGGAGAGATGACGAATTCATTTTGTTTTTCTCTCAAAGAGACTTGACGTCTCGTAAAAAATAAATGGAGGAACAGAGATTGTTTTGACTTAATAAAGGCAACTGCATAACGTCGACTTTGATCTTGCCACTCAATGTTTCATGTGCGGCTTGTATGCCAGTCCTTGCCGTACCGTGTCCACGAGGGGAGTTTTAACGACCGCCTCCATCTCACGTCCCCTCCCACAAATGACCATCCACCCCTCAGCGGTCACAATAATAACATCCCCTGCAGATAACGCATTGTGAGGGGTAACTTTTCACACTCAACCCACTAATTTCAATCGCTACAACAAACCGGATATAACTGCGTTGGGCGAGGGTGGTTGATGGTGGGATATTGTATACTCTTATTGAAAATAAAAATTTATTTTATTTGCTTGATTTTTTTTGTCAAAATTGCAATACTTTTGCTTATGTGTGGTGTTTAGTGGCCGTTAGTTAATGATTATTTGAAGATCGTGAGATGTTTCGATCTTTATTGAGATCATCTTCAGTGCTCAAAGTGTTTGTTTTCTTCATAATTGTGTCATTTTTGTATATGCCCAAGGGCACCTCAAAACGACACACAAAAATGACACAAATACGCATAAAACAAACACTTTGAGTTCTGAAGATGATCTCAATAAAGATCGAAACGTTGGCACTATAAAGAAAATGTTTTTCTAAAACCTACATCACACCAGACTGACAAATAACCAGTGTCCAGTACCTTGGTTTACGATAGCAAACCTAACATTGGTATAACGGTTGATTAAGGGAAGTGTAGAGAATCAGGGATGAGCCTCCAAAATAAACTAATTATATATAATACCATAGTTAGACCCATGCGCCATGTTTTACACCTGTCAGTTATGGAGCTACACAAGTAACACCAATATAAAGTGCCTACATACTTCAAAATAAATTTTTAAGGTTAATAACATCCTCTAAAAGAAGTGCTATTATAAGCCATATGCATGAAACTTTGAACATCACATACGTTAACGATGATATCAAAAGATTCACCAGCTCCTTTTTTGAACGTAGTGCTGAGAGTACAAATACGTCAGTAAAGAATGTAGGAAACTATAACCTGAACAAAAATTGGAAACACTGAAGGATCAAAAACATTTTAGTATGACTGCTTTATATATTTATCCTCTGTGTTATTATTTACTAAATTATTTATTAATTAAATTATTAAATTTATTTACCAAAGAAATGAGTAATTATATTGTTCAAGTATAGACAATGATTTTAATTTATAAAATTTAGTAATTATTTATTAACTTATTTATTATTAACTTATTAATTTATTTATGATATTAGTTATTATTAAAGTAAATGTTATTGAAATTATCTATTGTACATGTCTAGTCAATGATTTATAATTTATAATATACGTATTTATTAGTAAATTGCTTATTTATTAACTTATTAATGTAAATGGTTATCTCTTAATGTAAATGTGTAATTATTTAACTTAGATAATATACAATTTTAATCAAACAAAGGCGCTATGTCCTATTATAATTTATTTAATCTTACAGCAAGTGGTTTTTATAATAATTTTTCACCAATGTTTCTCTATTTCTTTAGGCCAAATTGGCAAAAATTGTACATACATTTTAGTCCTCTGCCACAAAGATGTTATAATGCCCTCATTTCCCCTTTTATTTCACTTTTTTACATTTATGTAAAATTATCTATTAAATAAATAAACAATACAAACTAAATTGATAACACTGTCAACAGTCAAATTCGACTGGAACTCTCCAGTCTTTAGAATGAAATGGGTTTTACAATGAGCGATGGCACATGTCGAAAATGAGTGGAATAAGGAAGCTGTGCAAAAGACCTAGATCTTTTCTCTCTAAATCTTTTTCTAAAGATTTTTTTGAAATAGTCGAATACATCCAAACTCTAACTCCCAACTCAACCAGTAGGTGAAATTCTACAAACCGGATAAAACTTTCTTTTTCAAGCTTTTTTGGTGTGTAATTGTTTCACTCGTTTCAAAAGGATTTTTTACATATTGGATAGCATTTCTGAGGCGATATGAATCTGAGATCGAGTTTAAATAGTCGAGCAACACATATCTCAACGGAAGGTTCTAAAAACCGGTGAAAACATCTACTATTTCGAATAGAATATTGAGAATTTCATCTGTCGTTTGAGGCTTCGCCAGCAGAACGTGAGCTGGTAGAAGCTATGGGACACCCATGAGGGCCATCATGGAAGAAGTGCACCAACACTTATAAAATCGCAAAGTGCTCAGTGATCAAGGAAAACCTAGAGATGATCGTCCGCCGTCATGAAGTTGAAAAGAGAATAAGTTGACACTGTCCAGACATGCCAAAATATGGAAATTGATTTAGAATTTGTGCTTCACGAACCTTCAACCAAGAAGTCTTTTCAGAGGATCTTCGGAAGAGGTCAAAACAGAGAAAACTTCCTTACGGTTTTCGCCGAGCTTTCGACAGTTTTATACTGTCATCTTCAGGACTTTAAAACCTTAATAGGAAATTAAACAACATGGTGTTTTGGGCACAGAAGTACATTATGTTTTTTCCGGCTCAGCATCTCATATAAGTCTAAAAAACCAATAAAATCCACCTTTTTTAGTTTTTCAGGTACAAGTGATCACAGTAAATGTGGTAGCCCTTGTTTCCCCTCGTCGTAGAGATTTTTTTTTACCGGTTTTTATTAATTTGATCTGTGATCCTACTGTATTGTTATTTAAATTTTAAAACAAGTTAATTGTATATGTATATATATATTCGGAAAACGTACTGTGATCACATGTACCTGAAAAACTGAAAAAGGTGGATTTTATTGGTTTTTTAGACTTATATGAGATGCTGAGCCGGAAAAAACATAATGTACTTCTGTGCCCAAAACACCATGTTGTTTAATGTCCTATTAAGGTTTTAAAGCCCTGAAGATGACAGTATAAAACTGTCGAAAGCTCGGCGAAAACCGTAAGGAAGTTTTCTCTGTTTTGACCTCTTCCGAAGATCCTCTGAAAAGACTTCTTGTATCCAGCAGGTCGATAATCTAGATCATCGTTACATCTTCAACCAAGAGTTTAATGATAACTTCGAAAAGGAGGAAGATAACAACTAGCATTTAGGAAACTGATGTCGTCATTTGGAAAAGACTTGACATTATTGATTTCAAACTGATATAAGTGGAAACAATTATAAAAAAAATCAAAAATTACCTGTAGTCAGTATGGGCGCAGGTTGAATGTAAACTTGTCTATAAGTCACTATGGTCAGGAAAAACATAAAAGTCACTGTATGTAACTTTTATGCAAGCTTTTCGAATTACAATTTCGTCCTTCATTTTTAATTTCATCTTGTTCCTTAAGTTGATCGTCTGCTGTCATTACGAAATTTTTAAACAAATTACGAAAAAATAATAATAACAGAATGAGTTTTTGCTGTTAAATAACCTGTCTGACTGTTTAAAGTCACTGTAACTTCGGTTTCTTCAAAGTACAGTGATAGACTACAACACTTTTATGGATTTCATTACTTTCCATGATCCAGGGGTATTATTCTCTAAGGCGGAATATAAGTTCCATAACTCTTTATCCTTGTTAGAAGTTTTAACTAAGTAGGTTGTCAGCAAGTTGAGGTTTATACCACTTTTGTTAACAGCTGTATGTCCAATTTGTTCTGTTACAAATCCTTTACATTTTTTATTTATTCAAAGACTTGTTAAATGTAATACTAATGGGAAATGAGGGATTGGCAAAGTTAGGAACACTACAGGAAAAATAGTATGAGTTCAAGAAGAAAAAGAAGAAAATCTTAATATACTTGATAGCCGACTGGGGGTGAAAAAAGTGTTCTGCGACTTAAATTAAGACCTTGGAGAAAATAATGCCCCTTGAGCCTGGAGAAGTGATGAAATCCGTAAAAGCGTCGGTGCTCACCACTATAGTATGAAGTCAGAAAATACTGTAGTTTTAAAAGGGTTACGTGATAAATAAAACGCCGGTTTTTTAATGTCACACTTTGAAGAGTAACTAAATTCCATGACCATTTTTCCGAATCTCAAAATAAAAGGGAAACGAGGAGAGGAAAAATGTGCCGAAATTGAAAATTTACAACGCGATTTTCAGCCGAATGTCTCGGTTAAATTTATCGGGTTGGCAAACATTCGGAACTCAACCAGCTAGATTGAAGTGCATAGGTATTGAAATTGACGCAGCCACAACCGAGCCCAGGAAGCGCTGAATGCACTTCATGTCTTATTAATAAAGGAGTCATGGGCCTTGTTGACTCTCCCGTTATTGCCTTATGACATTTTAACAAGGATAATGCCCTCCCTCTAGGCAAATTTTCATTATACCTCATGATGCCTAACGAGTACACGGATATAATTTATCCTTGGTAACAAAATCATAGTTATAAAACTTACGATTTTAATGATTATTTGGAGTGAGATGCGGTCTTTTGTGACGTAGATTTTTGAAAAACATTTTCTTTATCGTGCCCACGTTTCGATCTTTATTGAAATCATCTTCAGGGCCTGAGATTTATTAACATTGTAGGATGTAAAAAAAGTGAATTTATACAATGCTAGAAATTTTAGACACAATCAAAGTGTTTGTACTCACTCGAATGTTTGTTTTCTGTGTAGATGTGTCATTACTGTATGCCGTGTTGAGAGTGCCAGTGAGGTATTGATGTTTTTTGTTTATATGCCTTGGATTTTGAATGGGTGTGGAAGGAAGTGGGGATAGAAAGACATTTTTATATGAGGAGTCGGCTTCTTTGAGATGAAAAGAATGGGTAATGGTTCGGCCTCAGTATCCTTTCAGGATTATATAGACGTGGATAATTAGGGAAAGGAAAGCAAAATTGTTGAAGAATAAGACTATGCAGAAATGTTGTATGTGTGGAATGTAATGATTGTTTTATATTTAATTAAGGTTTTTAGTTGAGATGGAAAAAAGCTAATGGCACGAGAGGGATTCGAACCCACGACCTTCGGCTAGATACGCCGCTACTCTACCACCTGAGCTATCGTGACCTCGATCCACTCGGACATCAACTCCCCATCTCAACCCCACCTTATGAGTTTGAAAAATGGCAAAAGGAGGGAAAACTCCTTGTAATGTTGTTGTGAACATGTTAAATTGTAATGTTTAATTGGTCAAGCGGACCACGAAATTAGTGAATTGTTTTATATGTTGTATTATAAGAAGTTTTGTGTGATATGATGATGATATATATACGTTATCGTTATTGAATTTGATTAATGATATTAGCTTAGCGGTTGAGTTTACATGTATCAGTTCTGTAATTGATGCTTGCTGTGTTTATCTCTGTTGATGTAAACCATTTCCAAAAAGTTACGTTTGAGTTTGTTTTGTTCTGTGTGTAATATTTTTGGACTGTTGAAGTCGAAGTTGTGTTGGTGTTCAAAACAGTGGGAAGCCAGTGCTGTAAGATTTTGTTTGGGTTTTTTGCAATCATAGATATGTTGCTTTACCCCCATCCAGATATTCTGATGTAAGTTCCCGGACAATTTAAGCAATTGTAAATTATATTAGACTTAATTGTTAGTGGCATGGGATCTTTAATTTTAGAAAAAAATGTGTGAATTGTTTTATAGTTTTTAAAGGAGGATTTAATTATATTTTTGACTTTAAATATTACTTCCACGGCAAGGTTAAAAAAGCTGTTTCGTAATTAGACTATAAAATAAATTATCTTGTGGAACTCATTTTGGTGATTTTTTTAGATTTTAGTGCTTGGAGAACATGTTATTAAAACAAAAACCTCAAACCCATTTAAACATTTTTAATATATTCTCTGACATTTATTCTTTATTAAATTTACAGAAGTAATCCGATGTATAACTAGTGCAGGAAATAATAAAATTCAGTAAACTGAGAACCAAACAACTAAAATAATTTGCAGGATCTATAGTTAACATTTCTGTCATGTAGTTTTGTCAACAAGTATTTATTATAACACAAAACATGATGTGATTGATGCAGTGTTTTGTCTTTTGATATCTTTCTCCCCAAATCGAACGTACCATGGTGCTCCTGTAATTTTGGACGGTTTGTCCTTTTTGTAATTGAGTTCGGTATGCTGAGCAGAAAATTTCGCATCCATACTTTCTTATAACCAGATAGGTTAGACATTTGAGATGTAGCGGGAGTTAGTCCGCAGTCAATAGAAATTTCAACTGCTTAATACGATAACAGTCTTTCTGAATGACTGAGTCAATATGGAGGGACCCAGGACAGTTTTTCAGCAAGCATTGACCCATGCGACTTCGCTGTCTGACCGTGTGGAATGTTTAACTGTATCAATATATTCACTAATTTCGTGGTCCGCTTGACCAATTAAACATTACAATTAATTAAGGTTTTTAGTTGAGATGAAAAAAAGTTAATGGCACGAGAGGGTTTCGAACCCACGACCTTCGACCACCTGAGCTATCGTGACCTAGATCCACTCGGACATCAACTCCCCATCTCAACCCCACCTTATGAGTTTTCCCTCTTTTGCCATTTTTCAAATGTCGTGTAATCGGTTTGGATTCTCGACGACAATTGAAATGCCGACGGAGAGCTTTAGTGAAGTGCACTTCAGTTAATTCATTAAATTCACTAATTTCGTGGTCCGCTTGACCAATTAAACATTACAATTAATTAAGGGTTTTAGTTGAGATGAAAAAAAGTTAATGGCACGAGAGGGATTCAAAGCTCAGGTGGTAGAGCAGCGGTGTATCAAGCCGAAGGTCGTGGGTTCGAATCCCTCTCGTGCCATTAACTTGTTTTCATCTCAACTAAAAACCTTAATTAATTGTATCAATATAGTTGATTCTTTTAACCTAAATTTTATTCATTTCGATTTACTAATATTCATTTGTACTCGCAAGTTATTTGGACGTATCCCTGCCATCTCTGTATGGGACTGTTTTCTGTCCTTGGCATGTACCTTTATTCAGGGTCGGTACGTCGTCTGCGAACTGGCCAAAAATATAATTGGCAGTGAGGGTGGTAAGAGAATATACTCGTATAATTAAAAGTTTGGACCTATGCAACCACACCGAACAATTATATTATTGGACATCGCTTTTAGTACAGAAGTGCGGTCGGTTAGGTGATTGGACAGTTCTTCATGTCAGAAAGCTGAGGTTTTATTTTTACAAGCAGTGCCTGATGCATACTCAATCAAAAGCTTGTTTGGTGTCCAGTAAAAATCATAGACACACTGCTTATCTTTTGAAAGCATCCAATATTTCGTCAATTATTTTTTGCACATGATAATGACATAAGTGCTCAGTTAGAAACCCATACTGTGTTTATGGCATTTTTCCTTTTAAGTATGTGATGAAGATAAGGGATAATAAACTGTTCGAAAATATTTGAGAATAATTACAGTAAACTTTGCAACCCCACGTCCTATCGGGTTTGTCGTTTATCAAATTTATGAAACCGCTCTTTTGCCTGGTTTTAATTTAAAATTAACAAAACAAAAGTTTTTCTTTCAAATGTAGTCACAAATTATGTACACAGGGTGAAAAGGGTAAAAGGAAATAAGTACTTATCGGTTTTCAAACAAAATCCGAAGTAATAAAGGGAGAAGCCTTGATTCAATTTGACAAAAGAGAGCAAATTTTACGTTTTGGAAATCGTCCCGTATAGCATCGAAGGCCAGAAGTGAGTTCTCACGCCATGATCATAAGAACAACGGGATGATCCGTTACCGTACCGCCTGTCGCTTCTGGCGATTAGAGGAGGGAACACTTATTGGCTTGTACCTGTGGGTCATTCTTTTGCTTGTCCGACTTACGAACCATTATTATGATAGCATGATAATCATCCATGGCATTTTTACAATGCGAAGGTATACAAATACATTTATGACATTGGTTTTGTAAGCTCTAAACAAAAAATGTGTATTTCTTCTTGAATTATTGTATTGTTAATAGTATTTGTAATTGTAGCGTCTTGAGAATGATTAAATATACAAAAGGAGGTAAAATTCAAAAGTTGGGGTTGAGATGGGAAGTTAGTGTCCGCGTAGATCGAAGTCACGATAGCTCAAGTGATAGAGCAGCGGCGTATTTAGCCGAACGTCGTGGGTTCGAATCCCGATTGTGACACTAACTTTTTTATCTTAACCAAAACCTTAATTAAAGATTAATTAATTGAAAAGAATTTATTTGGTCAAGCGGACATGGAAACCTAATAAATTAAATATACAGTCGAAAGCTTAGCAATAAAACAAAACCTTGATATTTATCTTGACCACAAACCTGAACCGCTGAATAATAAATGACTTGCGATATGAAACAAGCAGTCAAAATAATTTGTGTCAAACAAAAACAAACCCCTTCTCTTACCAAATCCTTTCATCCTTTGAATCACTCCAAGAATTAATGTCGAACTTTGAAAAATCTTCCCATATTAATTGGAATGATTAATGACATGGGTAAGGGGTTGAAACCAGAAAGGGTGGTTCGGCCGTGCAAAGAGCCACAAGGGTGGTTAAAGGGCGTCTGTTTTCAGTCCTTCTGTGGCAGCGTTCCTTCCGATCCGTAATTACGCCCTTCCAACCGAGCAGCACGTTCGACTCACTGCGTATAATAACTATGTCCGTCCACCGAAGCAGGGATTACTTTTCAAAGGGATCCCTTATCTGAATAGAATATCGCCCTTGTGAAAGGAGTACATACAACAACTTACCCTTAAGTTTTCATTTGTCGGAATTTTTTATCCTGGCTACTACAAATTAAAAATAAAACATCTAAATTTATATTTTTTATGTATTTGAAATAATTGCAATAATATTTTATTTTATTTTACGCCAAATTTAGGGATGATCACAATTGCTTAACTTGGAAAGTTTTCCATATGTTTAGCATAGTTAGTATATTTAGAAACGTAGTTTAGAACCAAATTTATATATTTTGGGTGATATTTTATAAAGGTGACAGATTAATAAAAATATCACTCAAACCACATCAACGAGCCAACCCCAAAGAATCCAAGTTTTTTGGGTGTATTTTTAAAAAAGTTGGAAAAACTTAATAAACCACTCAAAACACACCTTTTTCGCAGAAGTCTTTTTCGTTACTAGCAGGTACGCCCCTCGTCATCATCCTCTATACCCGTTTTACTTAATTTTCCATGAAGTCCAGGATGAACCATCAAAAAATCATAGCTACCACACAACGAGTTTGTTGGGGATTTCTTATCACCAATTTTATCTAAGCTGCTCAAGAATGAATACGGTTATTTGTAATTTATTCTTGTCCTATTAATTTTATTTAAATTAAACGAAATATTCTTGATAGTTGGATAAAACAAAATAGAAAACAAAAATGAAAAACGAACAATTAGATCCTCAATTTTAATAACGAATTTACTTAAGAATAGTAAACATGAAAATTACTCATTTTCATTAAATATGGTAGTCCGATTGACCAAATAACTTCATTCATTTAATTAATCTTTTTATGTAAGGAATTGGTTGAAATGGAAAAGTCAGTGCCACGAGCGGGATTCGAACCCACGACCTTCGGCTCTATCAATGCCGCTGTTCTATCCACTTGAGCTATCGTGACTTCGATCCACTCGGACACCAACTAGTTATCTCAACCTACCTTTCGAATTTTCCCTACTTTTTTCTATTTTTCATTTATTTTGTAAACAACCACCTTTTCTCGTATTTTCTCCATTTTAATCCAGGTGAATTTTCTTTAAACATGGAAAGACATCTTGAACCAGACGTTCGCAATATTGTGAGAATTTGTCATCGAGGTCACCAGACTTTAATCCCATTGAGCACATGTGGGATACGATGCAGAAAATGTTTTTCAATCACTATCCGCTTAGGATTAAATTTTTCGGTCCTTGAGGCAAAAGTTTAGTCCAAACAAATATCAATGATTATTCAAGCCCGCTGATCTTTTATCACGTTCTGCTAATTCGCCAGTACAAATGTGAAACCACTCATATGCAGGGCATTGACTTGAAATCACCTTCAATGCAAATGATGTGAGAGCATAATCTAAAGCGTCTCATTTCTTTATTTTAAATATATGGTTAATGCTCTTGGTGGTAGATGAAGGGCAGCCCCAACATAAATTATATATTCTTTGGAGGTCAGCTTCTTTTCTCAAGGTAAATAACAAAAATATCTAACATTTGACTATAGAAAGCAGCACATCAGCATACATATAGCACATGGAAAAATAGTTTTAACAAAAATATATTAGAAATGTTGAATGGAAAACATGTTATAGCTCTTATTGTACGTAGAAAAATAACGCCATTATTTGATGTTCTAAAACTTGTGTGAGCGGATCTTCTTGATATTCTAGGTAAAGCCGCCATCGAGAAATCAAATTACCGAAAAATGAGGACATAGTTAAATATATCCATGTTTTGTAGATGTTATTTTTCAGAAGCCAGTGACCTGTACAGAGGCTCTATCCTTACTCTGAATTGATCATCATCACGTTCAATCGTAGGAATGTGGTAGCTTGTTTTATCCACTTTTTTAACCGTAAGTTTGCTATATCTGCCAACTTTAGATTGTTCGACTCATTTCTAAAATCAAATATTTTTATTTTATGTCGTTATACCAAATTAATATCGTTATAATAAATTCTGGGTCTTTCAGATCCACCTCTTACCAGTACGTTTCTTTAGAAGTTATTTGTGTTACTACAATAACATTGTTAGTCTGTTATGTTTCGGCAGGTTTCTCCCGTATCTCCAAAATACCTTGAAACCTGGTTCCAATAGTGAAGAATCAGGGTTAACGAAACCAAATCAACAAACGTAATATTGACACGTAAGAAGAAACGCCACTACAATATTTCAACAATGTTCCATGGGAACTGTAAGCCGGTCCCCGTCTTAGGGATAAAATTTTTGTTAAAATAAGAACAAATTAGGGTAAACGATGGAAGGGAACAAAGGTTGCAAATCTGAAGGGGCGGCCACCCAGACGGGAACGACGTGACGTCCCTCTCAAATCTGTCAAACATAACTTGGAAATAATTACCCAGGTGGACAGATAGATAAGAACGTCGAAGTGTGTGGCAGACCCAGGCTGGACTCACGTCCTGTTTCCCACGAACCTGGAGGACATAAACTAGCAATGGCTGGAAAACCGATCAAATAAATAACTATCGTCTAGTTATTTAGTGGTGAACGGTTATCACACGATCAAAAATATGTAGCCACGTGGGACATCGTAAATTGGGGTCGCTTCAACCCTGTGCTGTCGTTTGCAACAACCGTCTTCGCCGGCCCACCCGCGGCGTGGGAACTCTTCCGTCTTTTGAGTTTCCTTTCCATCCTTACTCCGGGAGAGTACCCGGTATAAAAGAGATGACTGGGAAATCAAAAGTCAGCCAAAATCAAAGACTCACTCCAGGCAGTCAAAACGAGAGACTCACCCCCTAGAGTCAAGACCAAGGACCGGAAGGGAAGCAGCCACACTCCGTCTGGGATTCAACAAGAGGACTCAGCCAGCCAGAGGCAGCGAGGAACAGCCGTTGCGACCCATCGAGCCAAGTCAACTGTCGAGAGAAAAGATGCTGTGGACACTAATCGTGGCGAGCGTCGTTTGGGGTAAGTCCCTTTGTTGATAGACTCATCCCAGACTTAGTTGTGGCTGACTTGTAGATTAATTGATTAATTAAGATTCTGTTGTTTGGGTCCGTCAAGCGACGGACTTGTGTACAATAAATGTTACTGAATATGCTCTCTGGCTTATTGGATTCTAGAACCTTACCTTTCCCTACACAAGCATAAGTAGCGACGCGCTTACGCCCACTCATCTCTAGTCGCTTAAAGAAAAGCAAGCGAATATCGAGAGATTATTTGGCCGCCGCGCCGCCGTCCTCTTACAGAACCATGCACGGTACTTCAGACACTATCTCGACAAACGGCTGACGTAGAAACTCCATACACGACATAAGCCCACTGTAACATACGGTTTATCATGTTAAAACGACTGACAGGCAAAACGTTACATTGCCAAGACGTAACCTATTTAAACATACGGGACTGCTAAGCGTCCCAACTTTAATCGAAATTAACCCTTCCAGTCTAAAATCGTTTCAACAGCAGCTAATCATTTGTTTCCAGTCATACCATACATACCGACCTAATGTTCCTCTTCTTACTCATCTAGCCCAATCTCACTACACAAGGTTCCATTCCAAACTAACTAATCATCCGAACTTTTTGGTCGAAAACACGTCATCTACCACCTTACCTAATAATCATCACAGGAGATTGTCTGTTGGCCCCGTGGCAACCTCACTACTTGACATCGGCCTCCTAGGATGGAGCCCATCTCCTACATGGTAGTAATGGCTTCCATCACTGGATGGTTGCTGTTCATGTTTTCAGAGACCTGGAGGTCACACGAGGGTTAGGGTACCAGATCCTGTCTGCATAGACTGTTCTACGGCCACCTGTGCTACGGGGTAACAGAAATGTTCTCCCATCTTGAGAATCAGAAAGCTCGGTAAGGCCATGAGCCAGGCACCGACGTTAAGTCCAGCCCCTGCTACATGGGAACGGACTCGTAGTGGCTTAGTGGTGATGCTCCTGGCGGGAACTTAGAGAATAGGCTGTTTTGCTATTTGTGACCTTCGCCCAAGCATTACTTATGACCTTCGTTGCAACCCCGGCCTCACGTGAGAAGAAGGATCTGACCATCGAAGCGTTGAGGACGCTCAGAGTACGCTGACGGAGTCTCTCGAATGCGTGAGAAGTGGCGGATGGGAACGGATAATGGTCGGTGTTGCCTACACGAATGACGTCCTTTACCGAAGGCAGTGTCCTCTAGGGGGTGGTTAGAAATTCCACTTTAAACAAAATCGCAGCCGTAGCGGATCCGGAAGTTCTTACGCTGGAGGAGACTCAATACTCTGGAAGATAGAGTGGCCTTCTCTATCTATGGAGTGCGCGGGAGACCAGGCTGATGCATTTCAACCACCTTGAGTAGCTCTTTACGCGCGCATACGGTCTGATGATTAATGCAGACCCGACCACTCGGAAGGGGCAAGCGGGGAGTGAGGTTCGTCTTGGCCCCGAGGGGGTGAGACAGCTTCTGTAAGGCTGTAACCCACATTCAGTCCTGAGCAGAGATGCGTCATCTCTCATCTTGAGAATCAAAAAGTCCGGTAAGGCCATGAGCCAAGTACGGACGTTAAAGATCCTCATTGTCCTTTTAAGGACGACCGAGTATTTGGGAATGCTGTTCATGTTTCTATGTTATGCTTTACTTGTTACATTGAACAAATTGTTGTAAAAAAAGAATTAATTTTAAAAATTTACTTCATATAAACACAATACTTTTTTTACAAATCTTGCAATTGTTTATAATACGTATAAAAAAAAATTAAAAAATAGCATTACATAAATTTGTATAAAGTAAACATGGTTTTTAAAGAAAAACATTATTTATTTTGCTTTCAAATTTTTATAGCCGGTAGAAAAATATGTTCAGTTTTGTTTTAGGATTACGAGTATGAAACAATTTTGCTGTTTGGCCCAATGGTCCAATTAGTGAACGTGTTTAATATTTTGTCGTAAGTATAAACGACTTACTAATAAACATTAAATGGTAAAATGTATAAAACCATAGTTTGGCAAATCTTGTTGATTTGACAGCCCAACTTTGATAATTAAATGCTGAATTTACATGGCAAATCGATGTGAATAAGTTAATCAAGTGTAACATTGAATACGTTTCAAACAACTTATAGTTTTTAGGCATCCGCCTGATAATTTGAAGTATTTTTAAAAACTTACGCAACGACCAACTTTATTAAAATATTTGTTGTTAATCGTTCAATTTAAAAATCATACATATTCTTAATGGCTCATTGAAATATTTTTTATTCTTTCTTGTAATATTATTGTTAGAAAAACCAGTTTGATACTTTTATTTGGCACTTTATTAGTAGGTGGATAATTTCTAAGGGTTTCGAAGTAAATTTAGAATAAAATCAAAGTTAAAAATATGAAAAAGGTGGTTCAGCCAGCGGGCTGATGCCGGGGTGGCTTGAAAATAAATAATATAAAAACCAACCAGGCAAGTATGCCAGCCCCGATTTTAAATGACACTAGGATAAATCTAAAGTTGAAATCCTATTGAGACTGATCTTATTATTGTCAAACGAACATGGCATTGTGAAGTTTGAATTACATCGGGCATAAATTAGGGATAGTTTAATGGTTCCACACCGAATCCATGTTAAACCGCATTAACCTGAACGCCGTTTTGAATCATTGGTCTACCCAACAAAACCAAACTAATAAACGCTTCATAAATAATTGTCCCTTGTAAATTAGAAAATTTCTACAAGTCATGGTTAACGCATTTTTGAAACATTAAAAGAGTGATTCGCTATGAATTAAAAACCAGGTGTTAAGTGATATTCTGATAATAATAAAATAAAAATTAATTTGGCTTTAATCCCAAAACCATCCTGGGCCGCTGGAAATGGGCCTAAGTTGAACTTAGAAAAGTCCTAGGCTTTTTGTTCTGCCTTGTTTATATAACAGATTACATTTAACAATCAGACCTATTTCCTTCAGTGAAAAACCTTGGGAAGTGTCCTAGACCCTGTCGAAGAAGCCCCATATTTACCCCACGACGGTGCTTTTACACCCTTCAATTCGGTCTTGTCAGCCACTATACCGGTCTGGTAAACAGACACATTCTCGAAAAATACCACTGAGCAACATTTTTCTTCAAACAGGACACCAGGAAGAAGGTTGCTCAGTATGCCACCACCCTGGTCGAAGGTGCACGGCCTTGGCTCCTTACGAGGAGCGAGTAGGCATGACCCTTGACGCAAAAATGGTACTCGGATCAGTTGGGTCCCATGTTCCGATTCTTAAGAGAAAGGGGGTGTTTCCTCACACATAGAATTATATTTTTTGTGGATTTGTATGCAAATGTATATACATATTTGTGTAGTGTTTATGTGGGTGTATGCGGAATATGTGGTCGCAATGTTGAATACGTCATAATGCCCATTTGTTAATTGGAAAGAATTTTAACATAAATAAACCTAGGATTATTGTATGATACCTTATTATTTCGTTCTTATCGTTCATCCAAAATTAAACGCGGTTTCATATAAATTTAATATTGACGGTTTTTTAATAAACTATCGCATTATACAAAGTTTAACGATTGGCCCATCCTGCGGCCGAGTCAGGGTCGCGAGCTTGTTGTCGGAAATCTTAGAAAAGGCCTTAAGTAGTTCGGAAGAAACTGAAGATTTACTGCCTTCACCAGTAACAGGCGAGGAGATAAATGGGAAAATTAATGCAGAAAACGCCCAAGCATAAACTCTCGACGCTTCCATCAGCCGCATTCTTCCGACTCATTCGGGGTTGCTGAGCTAGTATTTTTTACCAGGCGATAAATCCGGGCGATTTCCATTCCGTGAAAAATATGGCTTCGAAACATTTTGACAATCTTATCAACCGTATAACCTTTTTACGCGGATTTCGCATTGGAGGACAATTCCTACGTGAAACAGACCCTGCGGCGAGGTATACTTGTCTGAATACAATCATACTTGACGTTCTATGGTATCACTGTTCTCCCTTTCTGTTTATGGGGTGTAATAAAAATAGGTGATTCGGCGAAACAATTTTGAAATCACACCATTAAGTTATATACTGCAAATGACGACTTTTGGACATATATATTTTACTCACTTATCAGGCACTGTTTTTTGTTTTGAGAAACGAGAACAACAAAACGTAATAGTAAAAAACGCTTAAAGTAACAATAGCATTTCTTGAAATTTATGTGCCCACATGGTATACAGATTTGGGTATTACAAGTAGAATATTTGAAATAATAAAATAGTTACATCAGGCTAATCCATAATAGAGGTTTAATAGGCAACAACCTTCCAACTTGTCTAATGGAGAACGTATCATTCTGACTGTAAAAATATTTTGACCGACTGTTGTACTTCGCAACCCTTTAAGCAGGGAACAACTTACCTGGTGCAACGCTATGCGACGCTACCCGATGCTAACCCACGCCTTGTGTCGTTTTGAAGGGGTGTGCACATCTGTACAACGTCAAGCACACGTCACGTATGTGTATTGTTGTTGATTTAATGAAGTTATTCCGGTGTTTTGATAAATTTTCTCCCTAACCACTAGGTCTTTCTTTCTCTTTCCTGCCCCTTGGCCCTCGAAGAGCTTTGCAGGTGTCTTTCTCTGCCTAGTGGCCGAAGCTCTTCCCCCGCCGGAACTTTGCGGCGCCGAGCTGGCGCCCCCAGGATGGGCCTCGTGGAGGCGTCCGGTTGGGATCTGGGGGAAGAGCATCGTTTTTGGCAGTCTTATAATCTTATCCATTTTTATAGCTTGCACGTTACGGTACTGGTCTATGCTATGCCGGCCATCCTTTCTGCCTCATTACTGCCTTCCATAGCATTTCTGTGGCCTTGTACCCTGCCCTGGTGGATATGGCACGGCGGACGGTGTCCATGGATGCTACATCTACTTCTACTTCATACATCCATTTTGTGCGAAGTACGGTGTACCTTTCACACTCGAGAGCCACGTGGTCAACCGTCTCAGGCATTCCGCATTCACACAACGGGCTATCTTTTAGTCCTAAGCTGTGCAGTTTTGCTGAAAAATCTCCGTGCCCAGTAAGGAATTGGGACGTGTAGTGATCTGCCGTCAGATGTTTCATGGCTAAGCGATCCTTTATGCTGTTCAGGAGTCGGTAAGTGTGCCTTCCTTTTGGCGTCGTATCCCATCTACGTTGCCATTCCTCTATTAACCAGGCATCGACCTCTTCTTTGGACTGCACGGGGACACAGGGCTGGTACCCGTTGGCAAGCTCCCATGCAGCACACACAGCTTTGGCCTTCAGATCAATGGGGGGTCGTCCGGCAATCACTGTCAAGGCATCCGTCGATGTCGTTCGGTAGGCCTAGGTGACGACTAATATGGCCGATCTTTGCGCACTGCGGAGTTTCGCCCAATCGGCATCTCGCAGCACTCTTGTCCACACTGGGGGACATATAAAAGCACAGACTGGCACAATGCAGTATAGTAAGTTTGCCTTGTTTTGTGGCTGATGCCCCACGTAGCGGCGCACAGGGCTCTAATTGCCGCGATTCGGGCGGGCATCTTCTCCCTTGTATTGCTGACGTTTATGCCGAATCGCAGTCCTGCCGTCATTTTTACTCCAAGATACTTCAGGGTTTGGGGGGCTTTGATTGTTCTGCCGTTTATTCTGATGGTCGGTGGAGACCGCATATTAAGGGAGCCTTTTAATAACATCATCTCCGTTTTTTCAGGGGCCAGTTTTCTCCCTAACCGTCTTGGCCTTCATTGTTACACTGTTCCTGAAGCCGTCACCGGCTCTTTACAGTTTTTTTTTTCTCCCTAACCGCTAGGTCTTCTCTTTGTTTCTCCTCTGCTCCTAAGCCCAAGACCGAGCCTTACAGAGGTAGGAGGCTATTTGTCGCCTAGCGGTTGGCTAGCACCTCTCCACCGGATCTTTGCGGCGCTATTATACGCCCCCGGGATGGGCCGCGCGGAGGCGTCCGGTCGGGATGTTGGAGGGGGCCAGTAGTGTTGCTTATGAGTACTTGCGTGTACATTTTATGACTTGATGACTTATGCGGGCCATCCTTTTCTTCTCATTATTGTGCGCCACCTTTTTACAGTTAATCTGTAATTTTTGGGGGTGGAGATTGCCTCCCGCAGGGCGTCCAAACTTGCGTTTATGGCACCAATCTCTCGCATCCATTTGGTTCGTCCTCGTGCATGTATCCGGCATTCGAACACTAGGTGCACTACTGTTTCAATCTCGCCGCATTCGCATTCTGGGGATTCCTTTAGGTTGAATTGGTGTAGTTTGCTGGCAAAGTCGCCATGGCCGTCAGCATCTGGGACACGAAGTGATCGGGCTTCACTCTTCAAGAAGGGATCTTCATTCTATGTGCCACGCTCGGGAACAACGCGTATGTGTGGCGTCCTTTGGTTGATGCGTCCCATCTTTGTTGCCACTTCGCTTTTACCCCCCTTTTCTCCCTAACCATCATAATTAAATAATTTTTATAAAAACACATGAATTTTTGATCTGGTTTAATTTGGTTTACATTAAAATAGAAATAGTAACATACCGAAAAAATTACATTTACATACCTTGAAATAAACTACAAAAATATGAGTGTCCTCCTCTGACACTACTCGGCGAAAATAGTTTAATTTTATGAGCAAAGCCATGAAATAAATTGTTAGTTAAATTTTATAAGCAGAACCGTGTAATAAATTTTTAGTTGACTTCATTATATAAAAAAAAAGTATTCCGGTGTTTTGATCAATTATCTACCAAACCAATAAAATTAATTTTTTTAAAATAAAAACTAATGAATTTTTGATCTCGGTTAATTTTTTTATATTAAAATAAGTTTTTTATAAATAACATAACGACAATAATACATGTAGTTTGAATAAAAATATGAGTGTGTGGGTTTTTGTCTTCGACTGTACACGATGCTCCGAAAACCTGGACAGTAGGGTAACGTTGCATAGCATCGGGCAGATGTGCACGGGGGAAAACAATCTTATGGAAAATTGGACTTTGGATTTGCATCGGAGAGCATCGGGTCGCGTCACGTAGTTGCACGGGGTGTTTTCCGCGCTTTAGGCAAACGTTCAATTTTTCGAGTGATTTAAAGTGATTTTAAAGTGTGTTTGTTTCGAAGAGAACTTTTCAGCTTTCCCAAATTTATTGGAATTAATAATGAGATTTAGGCCTTTTTCCAAATCGTGATACCATTGAATGTTTGTTTGGTGGTGTTTGAATGAGAGTTGGCATGTAAGATTTGTTTCTTTTTTCAGAAATTTTTGACAGAAAAAAGAGAGAGAGAGAGAGAATAAAGAAAAATAAATGGTTTTGTGTCTTATTATTGGTAAGTAGCATTAGTTTATTTATCATATTTGAACAGAAGAATAAAAGGATAACGATGAGCAGCAGTATAAATTCATTTTTTTCACATTCTACATGTTTTTGTCAAATTTAAATAATGTGTATATATCCCAGGCCCTGAAGATGATCTCAGTAAAGATCGAAACGTTGGCATGATAAAGAAAATGTTTTTATAAAACCTACGTCACACCAGACCGCATCTCACGCTCTCGAAATAATCATTAACTAACGGTCACTAAACACCACAATAATAATAATAAAATAGGTATTTTTAAACGATAATAAGAATTTGAAATGTTACACATTTTTGTCAATTGTAATACTTCATAACAATTCACAGAACCTATGAATCAGCAAGGTTATTTTTAACAAAATTAGTCTAATTATTTATCCGTGCGATCTGCCGAGGTGCTGAACCTGTAATACCTTATACCTTATAAACACCAAATTAACAACAGCTTCATTTACGTCACCATCTTATCACTCTCCTACGAACCTCTCACTTTTACCTACTATGCAAATATTCCATAATAATTCTCATACCGAAACTCGCAAACATCCCGACCACTTATTCTCTTACAGACCTATCAGCCCGTAATGTTCAAAGTACTTCAATATTCCTTTTAAATGCCTATTAATTTTAGATTTATATAACGTCTTTCCTTCACACCAATTTGGTTTTAATCCTGGTCATTCCTCGATCCAGCCATATTTCAGGGTTGTTCACACTATTTTCTCTGGTTTACAGAACAGAGACTACTGCTTAGGTGCAAATATGACCAAGCTTTGGACAAGGTCTACCAGCCGGTAATTTTCTTCAAACTAAAGCAGTCTCTACCCACTCCTTATTACCAAATCCTAAAATCTTATGTAACGACTTCTGGTTTTAGAATGTGATACTCAGGACTATCCAGGTCGGCGTCTTACAAAGGAGCATTCTTGGTCCATCCTTTATAAGTATATAATCCAATTTATGCTGCGCGACCGATACATTCCAAACCATTCCTAAAACCTATACGGATGATACTGTAATTTTATCTCCTAACTCCAAACCTGCCCAAGATATTCATGATTCATTCATCCAACGAATCCAACAGCCATTGAAGAATGGTGTAATACGTAGAAGATGAAACTGATCGAGGACAAATACACCAAAATTACATTCACGTTAAACGAAAAGCCTCACCCACGCCTTTAACAAACGCCAGTAAAAGACAACAAACATCTACACAAGTAAAATGCTTAGTTGTAATTAGACAGTAGTCTGGCGTGGCATCCTCACACAAGATTCAAGCGACACGAATTAAATAGACGATTTTGGCATCTAAGAAGAATTACAGGAAGAAATCAGACATGACGGTAAAAAACGAACTCTGTACAGAACTAAAATTTTGTCATACCTACTGAAAGTCATGATACAATAGCGGAAGTTGTGGATTTGGATTTATATAAGCTCAAATAGGCACATGTATGAACATATTACACACATACACCGTTGAGCCTATCACTTCTCGCAGTCCACAGACAATTCTAGCTTTTATAATTTACAATAAATTATAGGCAGGACTCGAGAATCACCTCAGTCTTATCCCGCCAGCCATCGAGTTGGAGTACCCGATATTCCTCCAACACATCTACTAAAGAACTGACCTAATTGAGGTTCGATGGAATACTCAATACGTTTACGCTAATAAACACATTCACTCTCAACGGATACTAAGGAAAACATTATTATTATGTACAATAAAATAACCTGTTTCCTCAAGAATCAGAACAGGGGACCCATGCACAATTCTCAAATCGGTTGGATTCCTATACGCTCTCTATAAGGAGCCAAGGAATTGCACCCTTCAATCAGGAGGGGCAAATCAAGCAACCTTTTTTGCATGCCGCACACGTGAGCGTGCTTTGGCCCAAAAGCTCAAATTATTATTCGATCATAAGTGCTTTTATGGCCGTGGAAAATGAAAGTTCGTTTTTGTACAAACTCTATAGTTCAAATTGGAGAAACACGCCCAATATCGGGATCGTTTGTAGACCGGCTGAAATACACCACCTGATTCTGTATTCAACGAGTGCTTGAGATAAGTACGTGCAGTACGACGGGGCGAAATGCAGGCCACGGGACAGTATTGCCTCAGTCGGCGGTCCTTATCGCGCTCCTGATTTCCCAAGGCAACTCAGACGCCTTGCTAATTAATTAAACCGGAAACCATGAGCTGGTCTGTTACTTATCAAATGCAAAGTTTGTAACGCGCATGACATGCAAACTTTCCAGAATGTGTCTAATTCAGACATGTTTACTAACAGTGCACATAAACAGGAATAAAGTATTGAAAATTACAATTAATTAAGGTTTTTAGTTGAGATGAAAAAAAGTTAATGGCACGAGAGGGATTCGAACCCACGACCTTCGGCTAGATACGCCGCTGCTCTACCACCTGAGCTATCGTGACCTCGATCCACTCGGACATCAACT
>NW_019392955.1:201588-264425 GCF_000648675.2 Cimex lectularius | reverse complement strand
ACTGGAAAATGCATTTATTGACTTTATCAATTCTAAAAATTCTGAATTCTACTCAGACGGAATTAATAAGTTACCAACACGTTGGGAGAAATGTATTGAGAGTATGGGAAATTATTTTGATTAAAGAACATTGCTTTAAAGTAACTAGTTTCTTTTTTTTTGTTTAATACCAAAATCCTGCATTATTTTCCGGACAACCCAATATCTCTCTAGTACTACCCCCCCATAACGACTTTAAAATCTCATTTGTCCAAAAATTAATTCCCCAAAAATGTATCAAGTACCATAATAATCTCTCCCATCACACATTTAACGGGGAACACATTTACCCGACGCAACGCAATGCGACGCTACCTGATGCCTTGTCACGTTTTGGTAGGGTGTGCGCATCTATACGACGTCAAGCGAACGCCACGTACAGTCATACAGCTCGTATCACAAATCAGTATCGCAATCGCAACTCCTTTGTTATTAATGCAATATTTTGAGCAAAATCTTGTAATAAATTGTTAGTTAAATTTTATGAGCGCAACATGTAATAAAGTGTTTGTCAACTTGTTTTAAATAATGTTATTTCGGTGTTTTGATAAATTTTCTTCCTCACCATCATAATTAAATAATTTTAATAAAACTTGTGAATTTTGGATCTTGGTTAATTTGGTTTACATTGAAACTGGAATTTTGTAACTAATATAACGACAACATTACTTATACTTAATTTGAAATAAACTACAAACAAAAAAAAAATGATTGTCTTGTTCTGATGTTACTCGACGAAAACGGTGTAATTTTATGAGCAAAACCATGAAATAAATTGTTAGTTAAATTCATTATATCAAAAAATGGTATTCCGGTGTTTTGATCAATTTTCTATCAAACCATTAAAAAAAATTTTAAATAAAAACTAATGAATTTTTGATCTCGGTTAATTTGGCTTATATGAAAATAAGTATATTGCAATTAATATAACTACAATAATAGTCGTATTTTGAAATAAAAATATAAGTGTCCGGTTCTTTGTCTTCAATTATAGTCGATCCTACCCGACGAAAATCTGAACAGTGGGGATCACCGAGCGTAGAGTAGGATGGCGTTGCGTGGAATCCGGCAGATGTGCACAGAGGTAATACAACTTATGGAAAATTGGACTTTGGATTTGAGTCGGGTAGCATCGGTTAGCGACGCATAGCGTTGCATACATAAACGTAGAGGACCGCGGTAGCCGAGTGGTTAGCATGAGAGACTCTCACGCCGCGGTCGTGGGTTCGATTCCCACCGTCGCCTCTGGCCCTTTTTTCCCGATAACCCCCAATTTGAACACACAAGAATTCGTACTATGGCTAATATGCAAGATCATAAGGCCAATTTAAAAAAAAAAAAAGAAAAAAAAACCGCGGACATGTGTTTTGTTTTGTTTTGACATATTGTTTTGCTTTAGACAAGTAATAAGGTATGATTTATAGTTAACAATGATAACAGTTGAAATGATAGTTAATAGGTGTTGGTCTGCGGGTCAGCGTACGCATGTTGAATCAGCATTGCTCTATCTTCATTAATTAACCTACCTAATTAAATAAGTTAATATTACATTCGATTACGTTCCTCCTCAATAAACCCACGTGTGAGGAGAGACTTAATAGTGACCTTATGCCGGTGCAGCTTGAAATAATGCCTACTGATTGGAAACCAGTTATTCGTATTATCTAAAACATAGAAGATAAGTCAAATTCGAAAGAAACCACTCAATTCCCTGAAAGATTGGTCTAAAAAATTGATTAACCCATTTTCATTGCTACATTAGTTTTGTTTGTCTGGGTTTGGCTTAAATCTTCTCCTATCAGGTGCAATCCTCATTAATAATTACATTTCGGGGACGAATTATCCACGGTATCGGTTGTTTAAAAACCACAACCCTGTTTTCTTAAGTTACTAAAAAAATAAAATAATGTAAAGTTGATCCAACCTATCCTGAATGACAAGAATTGCTTTAGTTTTACGAATTATATTTTTCATTTCCAAAATTCATTTATTTGTTAAACATGTTTTTACCTTTTTTCGCCTTAGTAGAGTTCTCGCTCCTGAATTTTTTTTTAAATCCACCAGGGTTTAAATTGTTCAAGGATTTCATAAAGGTTCATCTACTACGAAGGCATAATCTATAAACTTTGATTTTATTTAGCCAAAACATTTTTGATTATAGCAAGCCAGCCATTTACAACACACGAAAGCATCAAAGCTTATCTCGTTTTCCTTTTATGAATTTGGTTCAACGGAGTATGACTCAGCGCAGTTTATGAGCCTGATAGAATAGTTTTTTTTTTCCATGGGTTCACAACCCATTTTCCTCTATCGGTCCGGAAATATCGCTTTCTACTTGCGGCCACCCAGGGTTATTTTATGTTTTAAGCTCAATAAAGCATGGATTTGTGTTTTTTTCATCCTACCTGTTAAATTGTTTATAGTGAAACATCCAGTTAACAATTATTGTTATTTTCATAGTTTTCGTTTAATAATTGAGTCTTTGTCTAAAAGTAAAAAAAATGTAAATTGCTAAGAAAAATTAAAAATGAACAAAAAAGACAGACATATAAAATTGGTTTTGATTTTGTTTTAAATTTTTAATTAACATTTCAATATCGCGTATTTCCTACTGTTGCCTTAATTACATCTCGAAGTGGCCTCGACATATTTTCTACCAGTTTGGAAATGTCTTTTTGCTGGAGGTTAGCCCATTCTTCAGGAAGAGTATTTTCAAGATCGTGGAGTCTATCAGGAAGTGAAGTTAACTCATAATTGGTCGATGGAATTCATTTCTGGAGAACGGTCTGGCCAGTCTAAGACCCTGATGTTATGATGTCGAAGGTACGTTTGTACTATGCGAGCGACATGTGGACGGGCATTATCGTGCATCAGAATAGGACAGGCAATGCGTGAAGATTCAATGTTTCATCCTCACAGCAAATGGCCGTCAAAGACCCTCCACGAACAACAGCCAACTCTGTGCGACTCTCCATTCCCACGCACACCATCACTGAGCTACCTTGAAAAGGTTGGCTCTGGAAAAAATTACAGGCTTCGTACCTTTCATTTCGCCTTCTTCACACTCTTTCACGCCCACCTAGTGATCGTAGAGCAAATCTACACTCTATAGAAAGTACAGCAGACCATCGCCCAAAGACCAATGGCTGGGTTCTCGAGCAAATGTGAGCCGTGCAAGTCTGTATGTTCTCCTTACGGTGCGAAAAGCAATTAACCGATTTAATCTTCTCCAACTTTCTGGAGCTGATGAACAACAGTAAGGTGCCGGGTACGCGAAATTCCCAAAAACGGTCATCGTGTGGTTCTGTTACCCCCAGGGCGTCCAGAACCGGTTCTTCTATGGTAGGATCCAGTTTCTCGAAAAGTCTAATGGCGTTTTGCAGTTTCGTAGGGAACACCGATGGCATTAGGCGCATACCTGATGGACCATCAATTATCAATAAGTGCCCCACATGCGCAACATCTTCACCTCTACGAGGCATTTTTAAGTTTAAAAATTGAAATTAAGAAAAGGAAGATGAAAACTAAACAGTTTATTGCTTCAGAACGCAAATGAGACTGAATTAAACATTGTTTACCTCTAATCGATATTCCCAATTTAAAACATAGCACAAACAAATATTTATCGGTAAAAACAATGAGACAAATTAAGGGCAGAATTTTCGAGAAAATGAAAAAATCTATTGGGTCGAATTTTTTGCTTTTTATATACATACATTTATTATATGTATTTTATATATGTACACATACATATATACAGGGTGAATTGCTACTCGTGCTACAAACTTCTCCAGTAGATTCTTCACCCTAAAATGAACAAAAAAGTTCATATTGTCCATGGTCCGATTCTCAACCATTTCAGAGTAATTTCNCATATATATATATATATATATATGCGAAATACCGAAATGTAACATGCCGATCAGTAACAAACAGATTGCATTAGCAATTTTTCTTCATCAGTATTAAACGGATAAAACAAGCATTGTAATTACAAATTAAGAAGTTTTAAACAGAAGGGAATAGAACTCGGAAAGCCAACAGCAAATGCGGTGTGAATATGTTTGAACGAAATCGGCAACGGATCGAATACGTTGGGAAGGGGGATTTGGCCCATATATCCCGTGATGAGCGTAAGTCCGAGCTGACCTAATTAATCTGGTGTAAATTAGGACTCGGTACTGAACGGATATGTACGGATAATCCGGGAGAGGTTTCGGTTTTGAGGCAGTGTATAAAGCTGGTTGACCTTTCTGCAATCATCATGGGTGGTCAAATGTCAAAACTGGTTATACGATCACTTTTCCCATTGGTCAGAAAGGAGTCTGGCATGAGCCGACACAATAAACTAATAATTTATAGTGTGCATTAAACCAATGTTGCTATAAGCATGCCCAGCATGGAATATTACTTGTAAACCAAATCTCAATAAATTACAGGTATTCCAAAATAAATTTCTGCGGCTGGCCACTGCCTCTCCCAGATCTTACAGATTGACAAACCCACATGAACTAACATGAAATGGAAAGAAGAGGAAATGTACGATGAGGCAAGGAAATTCTTTAAGCGTATGAGTGTCTCCTCAAATCCCATTTTCAGATCCATTGGTGCATATCCCACAAATGCAAAGTGGAAACATAAGAGGATCAAACAAAACGTACCTGGTTTATAAACTTGTCTTAATTATCAAATTCATAGTTATAAGAATATTTATATATTTATTTATGTATTATGCATTTATTTAGTTCTATATATAGCTTTTATTAGGTTTAGTAGTCCGCTTGACCAAATAAATTATTTTCAATTAATTAAGTTTTTTGGTTGAGATAAAAAAGTCAGCGGGATTCGAACCCACGACCTTCCGCCAAATACGCCGCTAATCTACCACTTGAGCTATCGTGATTTCGATCCACTCGGACACTAACATCCCATCTCAACCCCACCTTTTTGAATTTTCCCTCCTTTTTGCCATTTTTTCAAATGTTGTGTAATCTATTTGATTCTGGGTGATAAATGAAATTTATTAAATTCATTATATTTAGTGGTCCGATTGACCAAATAACTTCTTTAAATTAATTAATCATTTACTGTAAGGTATTGGTTGAAATGAAAAAGCTATTGTCACGAGCGGGATTCGAACCCACGACCTTCAGCTCAATACGCTGCTGCTCTAACCACTTGAGCTATCGTGACCTCGATTCACTCGGGCATCAACTCCCCACCTCAACCTATCTTTTGAATTCAAACGAATCAGAAAACCTCCAAATCTGATTCGTTGAGGATGGGTCAGCTGGAGACTTTAAGAAAGAGGGGAGTGATTGCCAGGATCATCAGTCGCCATTTTGCTCGAGTTTTGAGTGGATCGTTTGTTTAATTGTAATTAGTTATAAAGGATAGAAAATATTTAAATTTTTGAGACAAAGGTTCTTAGAAAGTGTTTGATTAACTATTAGTTTTGTGAAGGTGGCCCAACAATTTTATTTTATTTTAATTGTGAGTATTTAAGTTGAACGGGCGCAAAAGGGTACTTTGAGATTTTACTTAACATCAAATTGTAAGTCATTTACTTTTTATTTTATATGATTAATTATTTTTTTGAAACATTGAAATCAAATTTTATTTTTAATAATAAATTAAACTTTTTTTGTAAAGGAATTTTTTTTTCTCTCATTTTTTATAAAAAATTTAATAACGTCACAAAATTGGTAGCAGAGCTTAAATATCAATTATTTATTAATTAGATATTTTTAATTTAAACGATCTTGTAAAGAAAGAAATGGCCTCTGAGTGAGGAAAATGCAAGCAAGTCGTGGGTGATGAAAGCGCCATTTCCGGTGTTCCCTCTTTTCTATTGTAAATGTAAAAACGGACTTTTTAAAATAAGATGGGAAATTGGATCTTACTGATATTTTGTTTGTTTTAATCATATTGTCAATATAATTTGATGCCAAGTTAGTGAAAAAAGTTTCAATTACATTGGGTGTCATTAAATATCACGTACGATATTATAAGTTCTTTAAATAATTATTAGAATACATTGTTTTCGTCAATTAATTTTGAGAATACTGAGGATCAGAGTTTGTCGAAAGAAACGTTAACTGTTAGAAAGAAGGAAGTATCTCATGAATATTATGAAAAACAAGGCCTAGGAGATAGCCCTGAGGGACAACGGCGTTAATTGAGAAAACACAGATTCAACTTTTCACGTAAAACCAAGTTAGCAAGTTTAAATTTCACTCGACGACCCTTTTTTGCAAGAGGTGTAAAAACAAGGAGGCTGATAGGGAAGAAATGTGTTCACCTGACTCGGTCCTTAGTGTACCAGCCAGGAGATAACGAGCCAAGGAGGCAATTAACGTTGCGACATCTTGCCTTCACCCCTTTACTTCCTATGAATAAAATTAACATTAATCCTTTACAACTGTCATTCTGACCTTTTCGTCACTCTTTCTCACTGTATTGTTCAACTTTTATTTTCTCCTATTACTGGCATTTCTTTATAATCAAAGATTTCAATCTTTCCTAGGAGAATTCGTCAATTTTACAGCAAGGAACCGTTCAAAGCAAACGACACGAAAAAAAAAAAAAATAAAGCAAGAAACCGAGGTAGAAATCCTTTCCATCACAGCGTACTTTCAAAATTATTTAAATTCATGTCACTCACCTAGCAACAAACAAATATCCATTGATCCAGGATATATACATGAAAAAGTAATCACACTGAAAGAAAAAATTGCGTTGGTATTGAAGGGAAGGAAAGAATTGTTCAAGCTGCCAAAAGTGCTGCAACCCTGCCACCTGACACGTATTGGGTTGTCCGGAAAATAATGCAGGATTTTGGTATTAAACAAAAAAAAAGAAACTAGTTACTTTAAAGCAATGTTCTTTAATCAAAATAATTTCCCATACTCTCAATACATTTCTCCCAACGTGTTGGTAACTTATTAATTCCGTCTGAGTAGAATTCAGAATTTTTAGAATTGATAAAGTCAATAAATGCATTTTCCAGTTCCGTTTGATTTTTGAATATTATGTGTTGTAAGTAGTGGTCCAGGTGTCTAAAAAAATGGTAGTCAGTAGGCGAGAGGTCCGGAGAGTAGGGTGGGTGAGGCAAAGTTTCATAGCCAAGCTCCAATAATTTTTGTGACGTTACACGTGACACATGTGGTCGAGCGTTGTCATGCAACAAAATGGGCCCTTTCCGATTGACCAAAGAGGGCTTCATTACTGCCAATTTCTGATGCATGGTATTAATTTGGTTACAGTATGATTCAGCATTGATGGTTTCGCCAGGATTTAAGAAGCTGTAGTGTATTAAACCAAATGAAGCCCACCATACCGTAACCATTACCTTTTTTTGATGAGTTGGGGGCTTTGGAAAATGTATTGGAGCTTCTCCTTTGTCGAGCCACTGTCCAGAATCCACTTTTCGTCACATGTAACAATTCTGGCCAGAAATGGGTCATTTTTGTTTCGACAAAGAAGTGATGCACAAACATCAAAGCGCTGATTTTTTTGGCGATCGTTTAATGAGTGTGGAACCCAATTTTCGAGTTTTTTCACTTTTCCAATCGCCTTGAGGTGGTCAGCGACGGTCGTTTTACTGACTTTGAGTTGCTCTGCAAGTTCTCGAACAGTTGTTTTGGGGTTTTCTTCCACCACTGATCGCAGAACATCATCATTAAGAGAGGAAGGCCTTCCACGACCTTCTTCATCTTCAAGGCTGAAATCTCCCTCCCGAAATTTTTTAAACCACCTTTGCACAGTGCACTCATTAACACAACCCTCGCCCCAGACTTGGTTAATGTTTCTAGCCGTTTGGGCTCCGCTTCGGCCGAGTTTAAACTCGTAAAAGAAAATCGTACGAAATTCTCGCTTTGACATTATAAGGATGACTGAATTATTTCCAAGTAGCGGAATGCTACAGAGGTAAACAAACAATATCATTTGGAAGAGGATTAATAAGTGTTGACATTCATACAAATGAGTAATCCTGTAAACGTAAACAGAATATTTTATATAGATTTTTTTTAATGAAAACTTAAAATCCTGCATTATTTTCCGGACAACCCAATAGTTTTGAATTTTCCAGCGGATGTAAAACTATATGAAAATAATCTGTTGCAGTAATTGCAATATTGGTAGTTAACTAAGAACGAAAAATTAAAAAGGCATCAAACGTCTTCGAGAATCCATAAGGTATTGGTTGAGATAAAAACGTCAGTGTCACGAAAGGATTCGAACCCACGACCTTCGTCTAAATACGTCGCTGCTCTACCATTTAAGCTATTAAGCTACCATTTAAGATTCGCCCCCCCCCACTGAATGTAGCCATTAAAAATGGTTTAAGAATAATGCTATCTTTTGTGTAAATAGGATTATCTAGTAAAAAAGCTAATAAAGAAAGTAAACAAAATATAATTTACTGTTTATTTTAACCACGATTGCTCGTAGTTACCCTTAACTAATGCAAAGAAATAATGGATTTAATTTTAATCTACATAAATTGGGTGGTGCGTTAAATTGTCCGTCAGTAAATGTAAACGTAACACACCCAACATTAAAAACACATACATGCAAAAAATAACAATAGCTCACAAAGATCATTTACACTGCTTAAAATATAACACAAGGATTATATAATGGAAAAGGATGGAAGATCAAAAATACGGACTAGAACAATAAAAAAAAACTTAATCAATCAAAAATACCAGAAACAATACTAATACCTACATACACCTCCACAGTATCCACGAACTCGTAAAGAAAGCTTCATTCCATAGAAATCACCAAAACACTGAAGATGCCGAAATACCGAAACGACTGAACTAACAAAAATCACCGATGATCGTCAGACTAGGATAGCAGGGAACTATCAAACAGTAGGTTTATCACCACAGACTAAAAACTTTTTAAAAAGATTTTCTATGAAATCGTACGTAGTATAATTACTTCTAAAATTGATTCTAAGTCCCTAATAGAAATTATATTCTAATTTTATCTCAACCAATACCTTACATTAAGATTAATTAATTGAAAGAATTTATGTAGTCAATCGGACCACGAACTCTAATGGATTTAAAAAGTACAATGAAGTATATCTTCTCTAAAGCTCTCCGTGGCCATTTCATTTGTCGCCGACAATCTAATAGATTACACGACATTTGAAAATTGGCAAAAAAGGAGGGAATATTCGAAAGGTGGGTTGAGAAGGGAGGTTTGTGCCCGAGTGGAGGGAAGTCAAGATAGCTCAAGTGGTGGAGCAGCAGCATATTTAGCAAAAGGTTGTGGGTTCGAATCCCGCTCGAGACGCTGACTTTATTTATCTCAACCAATACCTTGCATAAAGATTTGTCATTGAGAATGTTGAAAAACAGGATTGAATAGTGCTGGCCGTCCTGAAGAACCGCAGTACCCGGTCCCCATTCACGGCAAAAGACGGAAGTGGTGCCCACTCTGGGGAAAGAGTCAACAAATATAAATTATCTGACTGAGAACTACTATAAAAATATCGAAAAAATAATATATCCTCCGATAACAGAAAAACATTATGCCCTAACCTAACAGAGATGGAAGGGATATTATTTGTTTATACGAAGCGCTTCATACGAGGCTTTCACTGGGATTTGATGTATTTGAGACACGTTGAGAGAGAGAGAGAGAGAGAGAGAGAGAGAGAGAGAGAGAGAGAAAGAGAGAGAGAGAGTGAGGACGGATCTATGGCGGAATATGGAGGAACCTATGGACTTGTCGATTTTTGTAGGTTAGTTTGTGTAACGGATGAATGGTTGCAATGAGATAAGGGAGTGAATCACCGAGTGTATTATTAGCTACCCATCTTTCATTTGTACATATTGTTTCAATGAGTCTACTCTGTATCAATGTGATTATTAGCGTGAATGATGGGAGAACGTCGAGGTTATGAACGCCCTGCCGGTTCCCAACTTTAGTTTAGTAAATAATTTAATGTTAGTGTAGTTTTAGGGCATAGGCCATTTTTTGAAACAACATGGTTGTGTAAACATAGTTATGGACGTTACATTGAATTACCATATAATCACGTGTGGAATGCTTGAATATAAGTGGCAGCACTTATACGAGTAATAATAAATAAGTAAAGAACACTAAATAGAAAATAAGTGGGGAGTTAAAAATTAATTAGATTTAATCCAAGGAGCTCAAAGGCTCATCAATGGACAATCTTCTGCAAAAATAGGTCAAGTAAATAAACAATGTAAACTGAGGGAGGAGTTAAGGCAGATGCCATATTAGGCATGCCAATCGATGCCACTATTCCAACATTCAATTTTACTAAAAAGTACAAGGTACTGGTACCAGAATGCGAAAAATGAGCTAAAGGAACACCGCTAAAGGCAAACTCCTACTGGTACACTGATGGCGGCAAAAACGACAAGGGCACGGGAGCTGTAGTCTTCGGGATAAATCCAAAGACCGAACTGACGGAAAACCTATATAAACATGCTACAATTTTCCAACTGAAGTCATAGCGATTGAACACTGCCCCAGGGAAATAAAAAGGCTAGGAATAAATTCCCTGACGGCCAGGCAGCACTTAGGGTTCTAGCCTCGTGTGAGGTGAAGACAAAGAGTGTTTGGAACTGCATGGAGGCCCTGACGGAAGTCAACCACGCCAATGTCCTGACGCTACCATGGTTCCCTGGGCACTTGGGACATAGGGGCAACGAAAAGGTTGACATGTTGGCCAAAAAGGGGTCCAACATGGATTCTCTGGGCCCAGAACCCTATTGCGGCTTAGCAGCCTGCCACAAAAGAGGATACATCTTAAAATGGATCCTTAATGAGGATAGGACCTGGTGGAACAATACCACAGGTATGAGGCAAGTGAAGAGATTCATAAAAGGGCCATCAGCAAACTTACAAAGGAATTACATTTAGGAAGGCAATCAATATTCTGGTTGGATAGCTGACAGTACACTGCCACTTAAGACCAGATAGGAATACAGACAGAAGAAACACCGTGCACATACTGCCAGGAAGAGGAGGAGACCGCACAACACATTTCATGTTTCTATGAAGGTCTGTGTAGGTGCATGTTCTTGCAAGTAGGAGAAGAAAAACAGCAAGCAAGATCTTTTTGCAACCAAGACAGGAAAAATTAAAAGCAACATCCTACACTAAAGAGCCGCTGGCAAGGCTATGGAGGTTGATTAACAACGTGAAGATGGCCGGTGAGTTATAAAAAAAACAGGAGTACAATAGATCTAATCAGGTCGAAGTGGAGAAGGCCTTGTGGCCGCCTCTTTCTATCCTTATCTCTATCCATAACTGGCAACACAAATATACAGACATACATATATACATGTAGGTCTGGTGGACATGAAGATAATACTGCCAAAAATAACCCAATTTTCTTATAACCTAATTCGTAAATAATTATTAGCACCAAATATTTCGAATCTACGATAAACAAAATAAAAGACGAGAAGAAGATAGAATAAATTTATATGATGTTTACAAAGAAATAATTCCATAAAAGGTTAAGTACAAGGCAAGTTGAAATCTCTGTCGATAGATGTCGATCGGGGAGAATTTTAAATGATTCGTGGGCAGTTTCCATCGGATAAACGCCATTTCAAACGGTATAGAGACAAAATTTAAATTGGGGTATAAGCAAGAGTAATTTTCCAGATGACAAAGAGCTTGATCATAGCAGATGTCCGTTTTAATGAAGGAGGCCATTACCGAAACCCTATTCGACGTTGACAGGACGAATTTCTCCAAGAAATATCGAAAAACGTTTATTATTGAATAAACAGCACATAGCCGATTAAATGTACTAATGCGTAAATAAAATAAAATACAATTAAACATTAAAAAAGAAATTAGTGACCTACCATTTAATTGGCTATTAAGGTTGGGCCAAAGCCCGTGCAGAGGCCCCTTATGCAGAGAAAGGTCGTTCGATGTGTCCCACTTAATAGAAGTTTGTCATGCCTTGACTCCTTATAGAAAGCGAGTAGGCTGCCGCCAAATTTAATATATATACTACTACTACTGCTATACTCTCACTAGCGACCCAGCCGGATAACGGTGTAGGTGTATCCTAGAATAGCACAGAAATATAAAAGTAAAACCAATTAACGAACTAAAATAAAACAATAAAATTATCACACATAAATATAAAAAAAAGAAGTTTATTGATTTAAAGAGGGCCACATCAACTACAAGGTTAGGGTTCATATAACCTGTCGGTGTCTTTGATAAAAAAAGCCCTTTTGTAAGGATGGAATTCAGAGACCCTGGATTTGAACTTGCGACCTTTACCTTAATGTCATAAGCCGCCGTGTCAACGTCCTGCCAGGTATCTTTAGCATATTGTACTAAATTCTTTCAGCATTAATATTTAAGTTAGTACTACATTAATTTGCTTTCAGTTTCAGTTATTCAAGTATTCAAGCTTGAATTCAGCCAGAGTTGAAAAGACTGCGACAATGTGATACAATATCGTTCTCCCAGTCCATTAGAGTGGATATTGAATTTTATTTTGATTGATCTGCATATTATTTAGGTAAAGCAGTTCTCTTCTAGCTATAGTTATCCAATGAAATTTGTATTTATTTTATTATTATTTACACAATTATTTTTCAGTATTTGCTGTGTAAAGTAGGATTATAACTCTTCCTTATATCTATCCACTAATTTGAAAAATTTAATCTTAAACAACACTAAATTTATATCTAGTTTATTATTCGTTATTATAGAGTAGGCAATGTAAGCGCTCGTTTTAATCTAAATCTTCGTAAATATTTAATATGTAATTTTAATGTGTAATAGAGAACGTGAGCATTACTTTGGTTTCAAGTTATAAAAACATGTCTGGTGTACTATTTGAAGGTGTTTTTAAATAAAAAGAAATATTAATTCAACGTCTTTGTGTCAAGAATATACTTGTATTCCTCATAACAATAAGTAGAACTGTTTTTTATTAATTAGAATAATTGATTGTTTTGATGACAAAGGGACATGTTTATTATATATTAAGTTGCTATCAAGTTGCTAAAGGAGTTAAGCTCAAATTAGGCCTTTGAAATTCTGCTATTGAAATGCGTAGCTATAGATAAACTTTCGGTGAGTTTGATACCGAAGTAGTTAAGGTCTCAACTTCTACATTTACATTATTAAGATGTCATTTTTGGCTTCCTGCAGCTCTAATTTTACTTCGGCTAGATGAACTTTGACATGAAACGGAATAATGTCGAAAATTATTTCTCTAAATAACTAATGTCCAATAGCCCAGGTTTATTGAACTAAAATGTTTTTATTAATTACAATTTAAATGAATATTTCAGGAAAGCACTACTGTGCGTAGCAACAAATTTTTCTCTTTATATGTACAATTGAGAGGCGGAATGATTGTGTGTGTGTGTGTGTGTGTGTGTGTGCGTGCGTGCGTGCGTGCGTGCGCGCGAGAGAGAGAGAAATAGAGAGCGAGAAAGTGAGAGAGATCTTGGAGAGTCTATCATTCGTCAGAATTGGCTCTTATTGCGAAAAAGTAATCCTGGTTTTACATAAAACATTGTTTATTAAATGCTTAAAATCCACAAAGGATTTATCTAAGCCGAAGACTTTCTCCCTCCAATGCATAAAATTCTAACATAGGTCTAGCCCTTTCGTCTCATTTTTGCAGACTTTCGCATTCGAAATACAACTTTCAACTGTTCTAACTCGACTCTGGCCACAGTATAGTACTAACTCTGAACTGTAACTGACTCGTGAACAACTGACCAATGTTACTCAACTAGTAACTGCCTATTCCGGACGAGAGTCGACCTCTGACTAATGATTACCAGTTTAGTAGCAACTACCTATTGCAAGCTACCCCAAAGGGCTCTACGTAGTACTTTCATCCCCATAGCAGCTACAGCCCTCTGGCTTTACCATTTTGCATTTTTTATGCCTTCTTCCAGAAGGCAAGGCCAAGGAAAACACCAAACGTGTTGCTTCAACTTTTACATCTCTTCATTCTAATCGTTAATACAGTTAACAACAATCTTTACACGATTAATTATTAATTAGTTACAATAGTTATTAGCAACACAAACATAGTTTTCTCAAGATGTTTTTGAATAACCAAAGTTCTGACTATAAAAGAAAGTATACAATTTCAATTAATTATTCTTTCTATGTAGTCTTGGTTGACATTAAAAAATCAGTGTCATGAGTGAGATTCGAACCCACGACCTTCGGCTAAATACGCCGCTACGTCGTGTCACCATAGCCGAAGGTCGTGGGTTCGAATCTCACTCATGACACTGATTTTTTAATTGTCAACCAAGACTACATAGAAAGAATAATTAATTGAAATTGTATACTTTCTTTTATAGTCAGAACTTTGGTTATTCAAAAACATCTTGAGAAACGCCGCTGCTCTACCACTTGAGCTACTCGTCACTCTCAACACAACACGCAAGAATGGCACAATTACACATAAAACAAACAATTTGAGCCCTGAAGATGATCTCAATAAAGATCGAAACGTTGGCACTATAAAGAAAATGTTTTTCTGAAACCTACATCATACCAGACCGCATCTCACGATTTCTGAATAAATATAATTAACTCCCATTTGTCTGATTAAAAAATCTATTAAAACAAATTATTCTTCCTGAAATGTTTTTCTCCTTAAAAAAAGAGCCTTTTAACGACTTATATTTTTTGACAAGAAATTTGCTGTAGAATAGAATATATCATACATGCAAGTTAATGTTTGCGTAGTTTTTCACTTTCCTTGGTAAATTACGAAGTATTAAAGAATGTACGAAATAAAACTAAACTTTAGAGGTTTATCTGATGGTATTTTGGTCTTTAACGATCACCCTGGTATATCGTCACTAAATTAAAAGTTAACTTGGCCAATTTCTTCCCATTTATTAATTAAACAACTCGACATCCTCATTTTTATATTATATATTTCTATGGGTCGAAAGACACTTATGTTTTTAAATCCTGTGATCGAAATAATAAGAAAAGATAATAATTGCATATGTCAGGCATTGAGTATTGTAATAAAATAGATAGGGTTTATAATTTACAAAATAAATTAAAGGAAAAATAAATTTAACCATTTTTTTTTGTTGTACACACTTTTTATATTAGTTTATCCACACTGACATATATTAAAGTTACGGCAGATTCAATGAACACCTTAATTAAGCCCAATGTTTCTTATCGTGACTTAATGTATGTTTTTTTATATTAAAAAATTAAACGGCCAATAAGGTCGGGATTGAAATGAATAAAGTTTGGAAATAAATTAGAGAGCCAGACCCTAACGATGTTATTATTCCGTTGGAATCTGTAAATTAACTTTTTCCTACTTTCCCTTCTCGCCCTAGGTCTTTTTTTCACCTGGTGAACTAACTTCCCCCCCCCAAAAAAAAAAAAAACCATGAGACCGGGTTTTCGTCTCCCCTATTACTTTCTGTGGACAACGTTCATCCCTCTCGATCCCAGCAGGAGGGCGGCGAGGGTAAGTGACTCCATCCATGGGACCGTTTATTAGACTGGTAAGTACAAAATTTATTGTTAAGGCAGTAAACCGTGATCGTGACGGGTGGGATGGGCCTCTGGCTCTCTTCTAAGGGGTGGCATTAGGAAAATGGGTAAACTTCAGCCCTCTTTTTCCATTTGAGCGTGGAAGAGAGTTTAAAACACCTTAAGAACCCCGGTGATTCAATAATTCTGTTCTTGCCGTTTTCGCGCTGAGATTAAAATCTTGAGAAAAAATTGCCCGAGGGGATTTTCTACTCGAATTTTTGTCTTCTAATTTATAGAAAATATCACGAGACGATTGGGCTTGATTATAAAAGTGAAGTGCGTACCTTGTACATTCTTGAACTGAGATCACTGCTGAGGGCGCAATCAAAAGCACAAAAAGACTCAGCATCGCCCCAGCTAAGTCCTTATCATTTTTCTGCAAAAAAACAAAATAAAAACAACATTACATGATTTTGTTCCGTTCTATTTGATCTTAAAATTATATAATAAAACATTTAGAGATAAAGAAACAATAAATTCTACAAAATATTATTGACTAAAAATAAACCTCTTAGTAACGACAGACAAGTTTGTATACTAATATATATTGTCAAAAATGACTACTAAAATGGCTAGACATACAAGAAAAAGAAACTAAGCATAAAGCTGTTCAAAAATCAATGTAAATAAAAAAAATAAGAAACATAAAAAAAAGAATTATTAAATAGGAAAGGAAAATCAATCAAAGAAGACAAGCACGCGCACACACACAAACACAAAACGAAACAATATAAATCAATCTTTTTATGGACGGTTTCGGTAGAAATGAAAAAGTTTGTGCCACGAGCGGGATTCGAACCCACGACTCAGCTCAATACGCAGCTACGTCGTGTCACCATAGCTCAAGTGGTTAGAGCAGCGGCGTATTGAGCTGAAGGTCGTGGCACGAATCTCGCTCGGGACACTAACTTTTACATTTCAACCAATACATTACGTAAAGATTAATTAATTGAAAGAAGTTATTGTATATATTGAAGGCGTAGATCCGCAACGGTTTAGGCGTTGAACGGCGCTCATCACTGTAAGGCAAAGGTCCCGGGTTCGAATACAGCGGCCCTGGTGAGCAACCGAGGTATTCGATGTTCATTCGTCTCATTCCCACAATATCCTATATTCCGGCGAACAGCCTGTTTTCACACAAACTAATTCATTTGTTCATTTAAAATAAGAGACGTTAATGTGCCTGGGGGCAGATCAGACTCATTCACCCGTCATAAATATTGAAATAAGTTCTCCCGATAGTTTCTGCGAATCATGAAAATTCCTTTGATCCAAGGTTAAGTTAAACTGCTATATACCAAATTCTCGAACCGTCGCACTCTGAGCATAGTATTTGTCGAACTGATGTCTACGTGCGAGTCCGCTTGTTAAAATGCATGGAATGTTGAAATTCCCTAATTATCTTCAAAATAGTGATCAGGGAAAATGAACAAAATGCAATAAACTAGATGAGATAAAATATAAAAATAAACGGATAGTAAATCAGCTGAGAATGGGTCAGAACCTTCACAAAACTTTTACCAATCACAAAATTCAAAAGTAAACAAAAAGTAATATTATAAAAAAAAGAGCAAATTTAGTAATGTCTACCAGTGGTACTCTCAGATGGTTAAGCCCTGATATAACATGTTTTATATTCAACTCGAAGGAAAAAGAGATATGGCAATTTATTAAGCAAGGTATGGAAATTGGTGAACGCATAGTAGTTATCGATCCTGGAAACCTCATTGAACCATGCAGACGTCCCAATAATTTCAGGGTATCTTGTGATAGAAAAATCGCTTTTATTTGTGTTGAACATCTTAAATGAAAATTTTATAAAACAACAAAAATCTGTCCATTGTGTTATTTTCAGTTTAAACTACCTAAAATTTAATTGAAAAAAAAATTTAAGAAAATTTGAATCAAACCCGACTTATTACCCGAAATATCCCCCGACTAAGAATAGGCCAGACTAGGTTGATACACGGATGCTTAGTTTAGGGCTAAATCTCGCTATTGTGCCCAGCAAAAAAATTGCTTGATCACAATTAATTGAAGAGTATAGTTGGCACTATATAAAACGCGAGTACGCATGCCACTTGACGTGATAATTGTTCTAGAGCACTGCCGTGAGTATTTGGGTCTGGAAGAAATCGGGCTGTTTAATTCCAGGTAGTATTAATAGACATCTCATTTTGTGTTCCCTGTTGTGTATATTGAGAATGAATGTATTTATTAACGTGAATGTGTAGAGCGAGAGGGCCTTTGGCGGAATATACTGAGTACGACATAGACCCTCTATATGGTTAGTTGTATAATAGGTGGCTTAATGGAAGAATATCAAGTACAGCACCACCCTGAGTCATGCTTTATCATGGTGAAAGACTAGCTGTTGATAGCCACTGGAGTCAAACTGGACATACCGAGGTCTGATCCCGAACTACCAATACCCAATATATGTGATTCCCGTGGCTTGCCGATTGAATTTTATTATTTAAAGAAATAACTTTTAAGGTTTAGAGTGCTTTTATTGTATGTAAACATTTGTTTCTTAAAAGTTATTTAGCTAATATTTTGAATAAATAATCGAAAGTTTTATTTGATATTTTATTTCATTTTTTGTAGCATTGCCTGTCGTGTTCGCGCTGACGAAGCTCGTGTGTTTGAGGCGAGCCGTCTACTGGCTCCAGGTCAAGTCGGACTTCTACAAGATCAGGCGCTACGTCGAGAACTCTTGCAAGCAGTTGGCGAAGGCAAAGTCAAGGGCGGCAAAAAGGGCCCAGCTTGTCGGGAGGAAGATCAGCGGTTCCATCAACGTCGACGAATGCATGGACGAGCTTTTCGAATCTGCCAGGGGCGTCGCCATCGCCATGTCGCCCCCTGAGACGGACGTCGAATTTCTCACATATCTGTCAGTCGTGATCTCCGCACACATGATAAACACCTACGCGAGCCTGAGTTCCAGCTCCAACCCGCAGCCGGACGTGGAATTCGAAATCGCTCACGCAATGGACGTCTGCGCTAACGCCCTGAAAAGGATCATCTTCTTTGACGAATTGCTCGCCATTCAAATTTCCCTAGCATACCAACTCGTAGTAGTTTTTCTTATGTGATTTTGTCATTTTAGAAAAACAAAATAGTTAATTAAATTCATAAGCTGATTTTATGTTTTTTTTTTGGCAACAACAGCAAGTTGAAAGAAAAACAACATCTACAGCACAATTTCGGGACTTTTAGTGCTATTTCATAACTTCATCAGAAAAGTTTCTTGAAAATTAAAACTTAATGAAACAGCCAACTATAATAAAATAAAGGAAAATATAGTGAAATGACCTTTTTGACCAAAAGAATAACAATGAAAACGCTATTTTTCCTAATATCTGAATACTTGAAACAGCAATTTTTCTTGTGTTTAAACAATAAAAATCACATTTTAACATGAATTTTAAAGACAATACGGTTAAAAGATAAATTCACGCTGTGGAAAAAAATGTGCGCTTTCCTCGAAGATGAAAATAAACCGTTTTGGCTTGTCTTAAACATGCTGTGCTTGACAAAAAGCCGAGGGATTTTATGATTTTCCTTAAAAAATTACAAAGGGTTTTGTGAAAAAGACGTGGTCCCAAGGGTCTCGCTCCGCTTCCATGTTATTTTGTTGTTATTTTATTAAGTCAGGAACAGAAACGAGTTTAGGCCCTTCCATGTCAGGGTTTAGTTGAAACCAAACCATTCAGACTTGTCACAATGTCACATTTTACATTGACACGAGGTTTGATCGGAAAGAAACGTATGTTATATTAATGTGAAAAACGTATTTTTGAACTATGATGTTAACATTTTCTTACTTAAATAAATAGTGAAAGTGTATTTAAAATATTGATGAAGAAGAATTCGACCACGTCGATTAATGTGTTTCAGGTCAGGTAGAATAATAAGTGATCACTTGCCAAGCTTTCGGCCTTTATAAGACCATCATCAGGGCCTGAATAAATTACATGATTACATTAAGTATAAGTTTTTTGGTTTGTTTTAACTTACAGCATCCTATTTCTCATAATAACATTACAGAATTATGATCAAACACCACGACCTCGACTACGATTACGAAATTAAGAAATTAAAAACGAAATTTAAAAAAAGTACATGAGGTTGGTTAAGTTGAAATTAAGACTAATTTTTTCAGTTTTGTTTCTATAATTGATGTAAAACTAGATTAAGCCAACAATTTCAATAGTAAAGTAGGTCGTTTTTTGAAAGGAATACCAAGGATAGTGATCTCCTCAAAATTCAAGTCAAGTCGATAAAGAAAACGTTATGCGTAGGAGGTAATTCACTCGTTTATGTTGGTTTAATCTCGTTTTCAACCTTTATTCAGGCCCTGATGATGGTCTTTAAAGGCCGAAAGCTTGGAAAGTGATCACAGAGTTTCTCTACCTGACCAGAAACTAGATCCCAAACACATTTATTTACATTTATTTACAGTCGACTCTCGATAACTCAAATTAATAACTCGATTTTTTTGCAAATCCCCCTCGTTCTCGTATGGTTGCCCACATTTTTACTTCTATGAGTCGAACATTAGAACAATTAGACAAATTTTCTTTCCGACCAGTGCTATTTCTTTGCTTTTTGGGCTCTCTTAACAGTCCTACACTAGTTAGCGCGCGGTACAGTTCACGCTTATTGGGCAGTTTTATTTTGCCAGTTCGTTCTAGGTTACGTGTTAAAATTAACCAAAACTTAACCATCATCGGTGTTCAATTGTAGGGACTGGATGTAGTAAAAAGACACCCCTACAACTAAATTTCCTTTACATTTTGCACTTAGGTCTTCGAGCCTCTTAACGAGGACCCAAAGAGTTTTATACTTGGCTCTGGTTAATAATGCTGGTTTTGCCCGATGCCTTTTATTTTGGGTCAAATTGTCAAAACATTTTTTTTAGAAGTTCATGTAGCACCAAACCCAAAATAAAAGGCATCGGGCAAGCCTTTTATTTTGGGTTTGGTGCTACATGAACTTCTAACAAAAATGTTTTGACAATTTGACTATACAAAAGTGTGCTAGATTGAATCCCGCAATTTAGATGAAGTACATCTTGGTTGATGTACAGTTTTTGATGCTGATAGCTGTAAAACTTGTTTTAGTTTAATTGCAGTTTTTTTAGGTTTCTGTTACTGGCAAAACGCCGCGCCGAGCATGCAGATAACGCAGGCCAGACTAGTTTTAAAACTAAGCAATTTATTTCTAACGCTCAATTCGGAATCGCGACAAAGCAGTTTAGTGACTGGGAGTTTTGATGGCCATGAAAATGTCCGGTGTTTTTTCGTAGCGTCGAAATGATGAATCGAGGCTGAGACCGTGTGCGTGTGCGTGTGTCGTTGGTGGTGGTCCGCGACCGAGTGAACCGTTGGCTGAGGTCCGGGGGCCGGAGTCGGTTGACTCCGCAGATGCTGAAAGGACTCGAGTGCAGCAATTAGCCGAGTGCAGCAGTTGGCGTTTTTAGCTATGTCGGCTGTGTTGAGAAGGTGAGAATCATGGTAACGCTGCCAGTTCCCATGCTGTCGTCGACGATTAGTGATTGGTGAGAACTCTTCCGGCAATGCCCCTGCTTATATGCAGAAGGACTCTACTCTGATTGGCTGCAGAGTGGAGGGAGAGAACATTCCAAAAGCCGTAGTGGCATCCTACCCATGTGGCAACCACAGCAGGGAAAAATTATTTTGACATATTTCAGCGTTTTAAAATTAGTGGATTGACATGGGCTGTAAAAGTTAGTTTAGAATCCAGCCGAACGCTGAGGGAATCCAGTTTATTTCCTCGTCACTTTATAGTCCACACTTGGTTCGACTTTTTGCGAAAAGTATGGCTTCGTTGTACACCTATTTACACTGATTTTTCATCTCGCGAAGTGCACGTTAATCTCTGAACTGCCTTCCTCAGTCGGTTTGCTATGACATTCACTTTCCACGATGTGGTGAGTGCAGTGTCGTCCGCGAATAATTCATCACCTAGAGTGGTAAGTAAGCAGTGTATCAAAATCAGGAATAATGTGGGCCCCCGAACAGAGCCTTGTGGGACTCGAGCAGTCACCGTGCCAACCATTCATTCCACACCTACTGTACTGTGATTCTACATCAAGTGAGGTATGAATCGATTATCATAACAATGTACTGAGGAAAGCCCATGTGTACGTTTTTAATATAAATTACTATTACTACTATTAAAATTATTTTCATTTACAAAAAATTAAACATTTACAAGTGGCTATGAGGGCTTTCGCTTGCGTACATGACGTTTAGTTTATTGTTCATAAAATAAATGGATTTAGATTTCCGTAAAAATAGTGCAATGAAGTCAAGACGTTAGCATGTTTTTATAATGAAATTTAAAATTTGAGCAAAAAGAAGAAAAGACCTTTTTTTAGGAAGAATTCCGTTAATAGTGTTCATTCGCAATTTAAACAATGATAAAAGCTTTTAGCAAGTCCCTCGGGTGATATATAGACGATATTAGGCGAGCCGTGCAGCTAACTAGGATCCTCTGGGCACCGGGTGATTACAATTAATCTCGCAGTAAAGTTCACCCTCGTAAGACACGCACCCACCGACTAGGTTGGAGGGGTAGTAAGTGGATTCGGAGGGGAAAATGCCTTTTCAGAGGGGAAACGTGTGTGTCAAGGAGATAGTGGCTTTGATTTTGTTTGATGTAGACTAAGCCTGAGCCAATCGATAGTCTTTTTTTTTCTCTTAGGCTCTTTCCTTTTCCTCGTTGTCGTCCAGGCCCCCTGACCCCCAAAAAGCCATCCCCTTCCCCACGGGCATGACCCCATTCCAGTCATTCCTCATTCTCGTCTGTGTTCCCCCCGTTTTTTTTCAAAATCTGACGCAAGCATGGTAAAACAAAATGGGTGTAGACAGCCCTCTTGATTGAATTCATTACCGTTCCGCCGGATACTCATGACTGGGCTCAAAAACAAAAATGACGGTAATTTATCTGACGAACGGTAGAAGGGTCATCTGTCCTAGGAAATATAAAAGGGAAAATTTTTCAGGCGTACTGGTTTTCATCTCAGCGATATTTCTTTGTCAACTCTCAAGAATAAAAAAACAAAACATAAAATTTAGGAAAAGAATCACCTCTAAATATGTGACATCTCTTTTTCAAATAGTTTTAATAGTCAAGAAAGGTCATACATCTCTAATTGATATTTATTAATTAGATATCATTGAAGTTGTTTATTTAATTAATAAACAGTAATTACTGTTGTATTACCTTCTATGAATATTATCAACAGGACTATCGCTATAGTAATTGGAACTATTATTCATGAACAATTTATAAAATTAACTTAATTAAACCTAACAATTAAATTGCATAATTAATTTTATTATGAGTTTATTTCTCTTTATTATTACAGTGCTGGAATTGACAGCGCAAAGACGTATATTTACATGTTATATCTAATAAGATTATAAATCTAATCTAATAAGATATTATAATATGCAATAAGAAAACGAAATACAAAAATTAAATTGAATTAAAGATATTCTTACAATATCAACTACCGAATACAATAAAATGCTAACATACCTACTGAGACAAAATAAAAATAAAACTCTCTTCAAAACAGTTATTCCTCTACTCCGACATACCTTTACCTAGTTCTTGGAGGGGTCTAAGATGAGTGAAGGTGTAGAGGGCGCTGTGTATTGCAAGGGTACATCCACTTCATGTCAGCTCCCGCACTGAAGTGTTTATGCGGCTGATTTGTATGCGTACACGCGCTTGAGGTGATTCGATACGGTGGTGGCTCTGGTTACCACACCTGCACCCACACTTTCCATCGCGGTAACTACTGCCGGTGACGACTTTCCCTTTGTGATCTTGTTTGAGAAATACCATGAATGGAGCGTCCAGGTGAAACGGTGGTTGTTGTTTAGGTAACGGACACATAGGACTGCAGGGTAACGAAAAGGAGGACGAGGCAACATCCGGACATAACTGCTCTGACGCTAAAAATGCAATAAAAAGCAAGATTAATAAAAGATGGCAGCTTCGGTGAGCCGGATCGGCATACAAGCTCTCGCGAGCCAAGAACACTGCCGATAGATGACCCTCGGAGAATCTGACTATGAGAGGGTTATCCTCATCCGATTAAGAACATTAATTTTTTGATAGTGTCCATCCTAATTTTGAGAAAATTCATAATAATTAGGTAGGATATAAATTGTCTTTTCCGCGAAAGAAACAGTTTCCCTCAGCCTCTGATGAAGTCGTAGGAAGGTGCAATTTGATGGAACGTCTCAAGAGCTTGGTATTCTCTCTTTGCAGCAGTCGCATTACCGTTGCAGTAACCGTAAATGAAATGCATATCAGCAATATGTGCATTACGAAACAAGGACATAATTTAAATCACCAATCTGAGGAATATGTCAGCTGATAACATAAAGCAATCTGATTGAATTGAACATTAAAGAAATCACACTACACGTAAGAGCCCCTTTATCGACACCACGTTTTTTTTCAACCAAATGCAAAATTTTTCCAGAAGGAAATCCAAAAAGGTGGGTATACCGATACCGCTGGAAGCTAATTGAATGAAGACCTGCATTCGAACGAGACATACTTACAAATGGGCTTTTTTTTTAAAACACCGGCACTCTGAGGGTTGATATAACCTCTGCTGTTGCAAACCCTCGAAAAAAATAAAAAATAAAAAACCCTGTATTTTATCGCAGAGTAATCGATATTCCTCGGAGTAATTGTGTATAATCCCTACTATTCACGCTAATAAATTTCATTAACACATCCATTCACAGTTCCGCACAGTGCTCGATATACCTCGGGGTAATTTTGTATAAACCATGGCATTCACAATCATTAATTACATTCACACTACACCAGAGAACTCTTCATTTCTCGAACAATTGGGAATAATCCCTTCCATTCGCGCTAATAAATTACATATACTCAATATAAATCACCCACCCACTCCCAGAGTACTCATACTCATTTAAAATAATAATAAAAGATTTCCTCCCCAATAATAAAGATATTTCTTTTCACATTCTGTGCTATAAATTTGTTATTGTTTGAGCAATTAAAAATCTGAGAGCGCTATCGTTTTTATTGTACAAAATTCTTTACAAAAGTGGGTAAAAAGTATTCGTTCTTATAGAAAATTTCAAAATTCTACCGGCTCTGAAGTGTCCTGACCACAAATATTTTGAAAAAAGAAGTAAAAATTTAAAACTATTGTAGATTAAAAAATATTAAATACATATTTTTTGGTTTTTCGAAAACGTTATTTGTTCAAAGGAAATTCAGCCCGGCCATCTATAAAGGTCACTGTTTGACAAATGATAGTTTTCCATTTCGCTTTTATTAGAATTTTTCATTTTTCATTATTCATTACAAGACAATTAATTAAGGTTTTTAGTTGAGATAAAAAAAAGCTAATGGCACGAGAGGGATTCGAACCCACGACCTTATGAGTTTTCCCTCCTTTTGCCATTTTTCATAAGGTGGGGTTGGGATGGGGAGTTGATGTCCGAGTGGATCGAGGTCACGATAGTTCAGGTGGTAGAGCAGCGGCGTATCTAGCCGAAGGTCGAGGGGTCGAATCCCTCTCGTGCCGTTAGCTTTTTTTGATCTCAACTAAAAACCTTAATTAATTGTCTTGTATTAATTGGTCAAGCGGACCACGAAAATAGTGAATTAATTATTCATTACCTAAAAGGTTAGATGAGAAATTTGAAGAAAGTAAAATGTGTTTATATGAGAAACTTGTATAATCTGAAAACTATTTGAACTTTGAAACAACAAGCATTTTTATTCCTTCAAACTTAAGTCTTAAGTTATAAGTTTGGAACACCAAAAGCCGTTTTTATAAAAAGATTTATTTGCTTTAAAACATAATTTTAACTTTAGACAAACTTTTCTTATCGGTCTTGTGCCAAATCACTAAAACAAATGGTAATATAAATAATCATATTAGGCCATAAAGAATAAATAAATTTAAATAAATAATTATTCGTTTTATGTAAGATCTTGGTTGAGATAAAAAAGTCAGTGTCACGAGCGGGATTCTAACCCACGACCTTCGGCTAATTACGTCGCTGCTCTACCACTTGAGCTATCTGACCTTAGAGCAGTGGCGTATCTAGCAGAAGGGCGTGGGTTCGTATCCCGCTCATGACACTGACTTTTTTTATCTCAACCAAGACCTTACATAAAATTAATTGAAAGAAGTAACTTCGTCAATTGACCACTACAACGTAAAAAAAGTAAATAAATAATTTGTGATTATAGTTGTTGGTTTTAACTTTTAGAACCGACCCCGTTGCTTAATGTTTCAAGCCGTCGTTTTATACACAAACCTAATAAAAAAGTCATCCATCTCGCTAACCCCAAATCGATTTATAATCAGATTAAAAAAAGCACGCCAATATCGCGCAGATGTACACGTCTCGAGATTTTTCAGCACCCCTTCCCGATCTGTCAGGGAGACGTATCAACCCTTCATCCAAATGCACATCTGCGGTACAAATTTATTGACCGGCCGTCTAGTGACAAAATCGCAAAAGGTGGCCCGCGGGGGCGTTATTTTGTCAGACGGGTGATCAATCAAACACCTCGCCCTCGACGCCCTCACAAGACCCCATAAAGAAAAAAATATTTTCCTTCGGAACAATTTGTCAAATATTTTTCTAAGCATATAAGGTCCGGGACAAAAAAATAACCCACCCAATATTTTTTCTCTTAATCAATTTTAACCATTGTTATAATTTTTTTATTGATATATTTTTTAAAATTTATTTTCAACCGATTTTCTCCATTAGGAACTGACAAAAAATACTTTGTAATAATTAATTAATAATACTTAATTTAGAGTGAGACAAAAAGATAGCACACTTGTTGTTTATTTACAACAAAACCAAATCCCTCTGAGTAAACAAGGCTAGTTCAGTTCAGTTTCTGCATTCATTATATTAGTGCAATGGGACGAGCAAAACCATTAACACCAACTGAAAAACTATCATTCAGCGCATGAAAAATCAAGAATTTTGTATTTCCACTATTTCAAAAATACCGGTAGGAGTAGGAAAGTAATTTTAAATTTTTTGAAGTCTCCAGAAATCTATGGGACGAAGAAATCTCCTGGAAGACCACCGGCCTTAACAACACGGCAAAAACGTGCAAATTTTAAGGGTTGCAAAAATTGCTGCGACAGCTGGTATAGTGACGAATGTGAAAAACGTCCAAAGGATCATTCGAGCAGCTCCTCACATCAAAAGAATGAAAATGAAAGGCATTCCACTTCTAAGCACGGCGCATAAAGAAAGAAGAAAGGAGTTTGCCCGTGAACATGTGCAATGGAAAGACGAATAGAAAGGCTGTTCACAGATGAAAAAAAGTTCAATCTCGATGGTTCCGATGGCTGGGCTCACTATCACCATGACCTACGGAAAGAAGAGAAAATGTTTTCCAAGATGCAAATGGGAGGAGGCAGCGTCATGATATGGGGTGGTAATGGCTATGATCACAAAACTGATATTGTGTTTATTTCTAGTCGAATGAACAGCCAACAATATGTTAATTTGTTAGAAAACCAATTTAAAAAATATTTTGAACTTGTTCCTAAAGAGAACGTAATTTTTCAGCAATATAATGCTCCAGTTCACACGGCAAAAGTTGCAACAGAATTTTTTAGAAAAGAAAGGATCAGAATTATAGATTGGCCGGCTAGGTCCCCAGATTTTAATATCATCGAAAATGTATGAGGGTATCTTCCTAGGAGTTTTACAGCGGTAGCCGACAATTTCAGGGCGTTGAAGAATTGAAAAAACAATTCAGGAGGAGAGGACCAAACTTCCTCAAGAGATGATTCGTCGTCATTTTGACTCGCTTTTAAATCGTATGATTGCTGCAGTAAAAAAAGGTGGTGCATATACAGGATATTAAATTTAATTTGTGTTATTTTAATTGTGTTTTAATAAAGAATTTTATTGTTATTGTTCACTGTGCTATCTTTTTGTCTCACCCAAATCTAGTATTATTTATTAATTCTTACAAATTATTTTTTTTCCAATTCCTAATGGAGAAAATCGGTTAAAAATGCACTACATATTAATAAAAAAAAATTATATCAATGGTTAAAATTTATAAGGAGAAAAAAATATAGGGTGTGCTATCTTTTTGTCCAGGACCTTATGTATTCAAGTCTTACACGGTTTTAGCGTTAAATTAAAAAATAAACAAACAGAATAATACGCAAAGATTTCCACGTTTGGCTTGCTCGGGACAAATTAATTAAAACACGAAAAAATTTTTGTGTAATTGTATCGCAATTACACTGATTGTGTTTTAGTTTAGCCTAAAGCATTCCAAGGGATAAAGAACGCCCTCGGGATCTACCTTTCGCATCCCTTTTTCCATCCCCACACTCCTTCTAATGAATATACGGCACTCGGAAAAATTGGCCCTCCTCCCATTACACTAGACATGGATAATTTAAACATAGCAACCTATTTCTATGTTGTTCTTTACTCTAAAATAATCGAATTTGTATTAAAATAAGATATTGTTAAGATGGTATTGTTTAGAAAGAATTATGATTCTACTGGGTTAGTAACATGACTTTCTACAATGAGAACGGACAAACCTATGGTGCGACAATTAGTGGGAAGTGAAAAATATACTCTAACACCAACAAAAAGTTACTGATGCTTAAAGCATGGAGATGGTTTTTACTAAAATGTAGATCTCATGCCGTATATCCATCACATATTGTAAACAATTTTTTTCAATTAATTAAGGTTTTGGTTGAGATAAAAAAGTCATTGTCACAAGCGAGATTCAAACCCACGACCTTCGGCTAATACGCCGCTGCTCTACCACTTAAGCTATCGTGACTCCGATCCACTTGCTTGTGACACTGACTTTTTTGTCTCAACCTAAACTTTAATTAATTGAAAAGTATTTATTTGGTCAAGCGGTCCAAGAAACCTCACGAGATCGTGAGGTGCGGTCTGGTGTGACATAAGTTACAGGAAAAGATGTTCTTTATCGTGCCTACGTTTCGATCTTTCTTGAGGTAATCTTCAGAGCCTGTGATTTATAAATTTTGTTTAAATTTTACAAATACACGTACGATGTGAAAAAAATTGAATTTATACAACGCAAGAAATTTTTGATTCAATCAAAATATTTGTACTCATTCAAAGTGTTTGTTTTTTGTGTAGTTGTGTCATTCTTGTGTGTAGTGTTGAGAGTGCCAGTGAGATATTGACGTTTTATGTCTATATACGTTGGATTTTGAACGGGTGGGGGAGGAAGTCGGGATAGAAAGACATTTTTTATATGAGGAGTCGGCTTCTTTGAGGTGAAAGGAGCCGACCGTGGGAAAATGGATAATGGTTAGGCCAGAACTTCTGCCTTTCACCTCAAAGAACCCGACTCCTCATATAAAATATAAAAAAGTCTCCAAAAAAGACTCCTCATATAAAAAAGTCTTTTTTTTCCGACTTCCTTCCCCACCCCTTCAAAATCTAAAATCCTTTGCTGTTTTTCTTGATCACAAACCCTATAACGGAGCGCATTGAATTAACTGGTCGATAAACTACATCGTTTAGTAAGAATTACAAAAACCTAAAGTTTAAAGCAATAATTACAAAATCCAAGACAATAAAAAAGCGAGTATAATACAGAAAAATGTTACAATTTCAATATTATTTCCTTCTTTCCTGATATTCTTCTCCTAGTTTATTACTTTAGATAATAATCTTGAGTATGAATGAATTTAGAATTCAGTGGTGAAATCATACTGAGCCTATTGTATCCTCCGTTCTATTATTACGCCGGAGGGACCTACTTCATCCATTTTGCGATCACTGTATTTCTTCCACGCTTTTATTACCGCCCCCTAAATGTTTTCTATATATTCTCCTTTAGAAAAATGGAGATTGATAGTTGATGTTTCACTATATAAAAAGGCTAGGAGATCATGGATGAATCCATGAAGGTAAAAGTTTTCTGATGTATTTATTTCCCTCCTTCCTCTAGACCCTATTTAATTAAGAGCGATTTTTTATTATACGTTCTCGTCTGTTTGATGATGCAATTTTGTACATTGGGCACTCTCAACACGACAGACAAGAATGACACATCTACACGGAAAACAAACACATTGAACCCTGAAGATGATCTGAATAAAGATCGAAACGTGGCCTGATAAAAAAATGTTTTTCTAAAACCTACCAGCCCGCATCTCACGTCTACGAATAATCATTTGTTGATTAATTTATTGATAGTCGTTGTGTTATGGTCTTTATTTTATAGCATGATTTTTATGGGTTTTTGGGTTGTTTTTGTATGTTTCTTTCATCAGTGGCACTGTTTTTGGTGCACATATTTTTTAAAGCTGTTATTTTGTTAATGTGGGGGTGATTTCAGACATTGCTTAAAAATAAGGAAAAAATTAAAAGCTAATTAAATAAAATAGGAAAAGTCAATTTTTTTAACATTAACATTAAATACACGATAAATCGAAATTATCGACTTTTTAAGGAAATCTTCAATGTAACGATGAACTAGATTATCGACCTGCTGGATATAAGAAGTCTTTTCAGAGGATCTTCGGAAGAGGTCAAAACAGAGAAAACCTCCTTACGGTTTTCGCCTAGCTTTTGACAGTTTTATACTGTCATCTTCAGGGCCTGTTTTATTATCATATAAACAAACAATTAAAACATGAAAAAACAATAATTACAACAATAATTGGATATCTTACTTTAAAACCTTAATAGGAAATTTAAACAACATGGTGTTTTGGGCACAAAAGTACATTATGATTTTTTTCGGCTCAGCATCTAAATATTGATTTAAATGGAATACATTAACAATTAAAAATTATAGCTAAAATTACAGTAAAAATAAAGTTAAAAAACGTGGTCGAGAAAGGTTACCTCATATAAGTCTAAAACACCAAATTTTTATTGATTTGATCTGTGATCCTACTTTATTGTTATTTAAATTTTAAAATAAGTTAATTGTATATGTATATATATATATATTTGGGAAAAGTACTGTGATCATTTGTACCTGAAAAACTAAAAAAAGGTGGATTTTATTGGTTTTTTAGACTTATGTGAGGTAACCTTTCTCGACTTCTCGACCACATTTTTTAACTTTATTTTTACTGTAATTTTAGCTATAATTTTTAATTGTTAATGTATACCATTTAAATCAATATTTAGGTACTAAGCCGAAAAAAACATAATGTATTTCTGTGCGCAAAACACCATGTTGTTTAATTTCCTATTAAGGTTTTAAAGTAAGATATCCAATTATTGTTGTAATTATTGTTTTTTCATGTTTTAATTGTTTGTTTATATGATAATAAAACAGGGCCTGAAGATGACAGTATAAAACTGTCGAAAGCTCGGCGAAAACCGTAAGAAAGTTTTCTCTGTTTTGACCTCTTCCGAAGATCCTCTGAAAAATCTTCAATATTTCCAGAACGAATCGTTGAATTTCTGATTTTCTGGTAACATTTTTTAAGAAGCATTTTCAAAATAGAAAAATAATTATATTCGAAGAAAAAAAGTAGGCCACTTTTTTGTCTTCAACTTATTAAAATTATAATAACAACAACAAATTCTACGTGAAATTGCCTTTGGAACTATACTTAGGTTAGATTATGGCGATCGGTATTCGTCTATTTTCACCTCCATTTTTCATCGAGAACTCCTCGTTAAGCTTGAGGCTTTCTACCAGGACCCAAAGCTTTATCAAGGGCTCTCGCGTGTACCCTTCAGGCCCTGCCTTTTCTTCTCCCAGGATTACGAATCTCAGCCCTTGCACCAACAGCGGACGTGTTCCGCTGTTTCTTCTTCTTAGCAATATCTGCACAGGCTTGCATCTGCCTCTCCGAGTCTATACCTATGCCTCAAGAGTCTGTAGTGTCCAGTTAGCAGTCCACCTTTATTCTAGTCTTAGCTCGTCATAGATTTAGTAGTTCTGCCGTTAGATTATGCGATGGTCAGTTGATAAACTTTGTCGCCTCTGTACCTTACAATATTGCTAATCTCTAATGGATCTACGGTTTTCGCCGTTTGGTAAGCCGCGAAAGGGTTCAAGGCCAATAGGTGTCCTCATGGAACTTTCCTTGGCCAATTTATAAGCCTCTTCGTTGGCCCTCTCCTCTGGCACCCAGACAACGATAATTTTGTTATTTTCCTCAATGTCTGACAAGGCTTGATAACAAATATATTCCGAAACAGCTCTCGACGTACCGTCGATGCCACACTTGCCTGAAGAAGTGCCGCCTGGCTGTCCGAGTAACTGGCTATTCTTCTAATTACAATCCCCAGTGTTTCTATCCCCCTGGCTCATAGTTGAATAGCCGCAGTTTCCGTTTGAAAAATGATGGCATATTGTCTAAGACTTATATGAATTCTAGACCTTGGATTATTTCCATAAATGCCAGTTCCTTACCCATATTCGGTTTTGGGGTCATCTGTAAACCTGAAACGGTCAGTATTAACTGGGATTCCTTTCTTCCACTCTACCTATTGCTCTACAATGTATTTTTATTAGAATTTTTTTCTCAAAACTAAATTTATGGGTCATAGCAACTATAGGTATCCCCGAAGTTCTGTCTAGTTGAAGCTGCCCTCGAAGCTTTAGTTGCTCTTTGTTATGTGCTTTATTGGAGCCTGTCGCTGCATTAGTCTATGAGTTGTGGCTGTGGCCTCTCCCTGGATAAAGATGTGTAATGTTGGTACTCAGAAGAACTTCCATTGCCCCAGTGATGCTCAGACCTCTGAACAGTACTGAGGGTTTGTACCGCGCTTAGCTGTAATTGCCCTTGTCCACCAAACCACTGATCTGTAGGCTACTATGGGTCTAACAACCGCAGAGTAAGAACCGTAACTCCGGCTTACAATAAAATAAACAGGATAAGAATAAAAAGGTGCGTTTTTTAAAAAACCTCCCGCATTATAATTATCCTGTTGACAATGTATTTATACGTGTATTTTACATCAAATCGTAATGTTTAAGGCGGTCTTTGTAGGCCAGGTGTGACCATCATGATTTTTTACCGATCCATCGGAACCGGCAGTTCACATCGGAGGAATATAGAACTTCTTTCGTTTTGCAGATAATTGATTATCGATTATAACAAGTAATTTAAACTAAAATTGACTCGGAAATCGTTATGGTTTATTTTGAAAGATGGCCTCCTTGCTACCACGACTATTCATTTATGCTCCTTTTGTGGGGAAATATTTTAAGATAATAGAATTCCTCATTTTACCATTTTAAAAGAGCGTTTTGTGGATATTTAACGGTTTTATCTAATTCCGAAGCTATAGACAACGTTTTGTTGTTATTAGAGGTTTGACTATTTATTATTCTAACCAAAATGTTCATAAATATATACATATGGTTTTTATCTTTTTTGAAAAAGTGTTCTTAAAATATTGACGTAAAACTAATTACAATAATGGACCAATTTTATATTGTTATACGCAGGGTTTTGCTAACGATGTGCTTTTTCCCCCAGACCCGTTAATGACTTGCGAATCTCAATAAAACACCGTTGGGAAAATTCTTTTTCCATCAACAGTATATTTTAGATATAATTTTCCGGCATGGATCAATCAACTTTATTATTAAAATATTTTCGTGAAAAAACCTTCGGTAGTTCGTCAAAGAAAGTGTGCATATTGAAGTTCAAAAATACTATATTCTACAACAATGGTCTTTTTCAGTTATAAATATTCGACCTGGTGTTAATTAAGTGAAATGAAGAAAAACCAGCTCGAGGGTTATTTTCCACTCGTGGTCGATTATTAAGGCGGCTCGGTGCTTGTCTGATCTCAGCCTGACTTGGCCAAAACCCGCAACTGTAAGATTTTATTTAATTAACTTAATGAAAGGTTGAGTAGGACGGTGAAGGGCTAAAGGGTTGGCCCTTTGCTGTCGAAGGCTTTCCTTCAAATACGAACACAGCCGACACAGCATCTCTCGTCTTCTTTGAATTATACATGTCACCCACTACTACTTAACTCCCATTCATCCCATCGCTGGCGATACAGGGTGGTACGACCAATAACTATTATTCAAAATGAACGTTTATTATCATCAATCGGACAAACCGCATTCACCTATCAATGGAATTCAGTCAATGACAAGTAGCCGCTCAAGATGAAAAATGGTAAGTTTTAATTTTACTTTTTTTATTGTTTTCTGGACAAAAATGTACACATTTACCAATTTGTTGGTGACGAACAGTAAAACATCTGGCAGGAATCCGTCAGACTGACGAGATGGTGACAGGGAGAAGAGCGGGTAATTACTGGAATTCTCAGTTTTCAGGATTGTTGTGTGAGGTTTAGGGATGTGTTAGGAGGTCACGAGATTGTCTTTTGACAGTGGAAGGGACACCTTCCATGTGTATCCAGGCAAAGTCCGACCATCAACCCTGGTTGGGTGGGTCTCAACACCCATGAGGAAAGATGAGAACATCTTTCTGTTTATGGTAGGCGTTGAAAAGGGGGCTTCAACTAGTGGATTGGTGTGCAAGGAGATTTTGGAGTGGAAGTTGTGCAATCATATTTCGATCATGTCCGTCATGAATGGGATGTCTAGGTTTTTGTGAATGGTTTGGTTATTGACAAAGAAAGGAGCGTTGACGACGCGACGGAGGACTTTTGATTGAAAGGATTGGACACGTAGGATGTTGGATGGCTTAGCTGAACCCCTCATCAGTCTAATTAGTGACTTTTATATTGTTAGTTTTCTTTGTAGTCATTGAAGATTTGGGTTTAAGTAGGCATCCGAGGTGTTCATAACTTCGGTTCAGTTCTTGTCTTTTTTGTTTTATATGTATGTTTCATGTTAAGGTTGTTGTCCAAGTAGAACCCACGGTATCGGATTTGATTTGGGACTTGACGTACTATGTTTGTACACTGGTGGCCAAGTACTTTTCTAAGTGTGAATGTCACATGACCCAAGATGGGTCGACTACTGGTAACCCTTGCTCGAGTGAGTGGTCTAAATTGATAGAGGGATGATGCTATGGTAGTGGTAAATGGTCTTAGGAATTCTTAATAAATTATATAAGCATGTAGTTTTCTATTATATTAGAAATATATAACTATAGTAATTAGTGACTAATAATAGTAATTTCGATTGTTAGATAATTTCAGAGAAAAAAAGAAGATTTAGATTTTTTTTAACTAGAAGATTTCATTATTTCTTTCTATGATTTCAATCCTCAAATAAAAAGATTTAAACATTACTTAGCAACTTTAAAAAAAAATATGTTTATGAAGGAAGGACCTCGTTAAAGTTGGTAAAATCAAGAATCCTAGGTTTTGAAAAGTAGACTGGGCAGATTGTTAAAAACGTTTCCTGAACTTTTTCAATAACAGCCAAGTTCCGCCAATTCCACTGCATATTTTTCTCTTGTAAGTGTTAAACGTTCTACCAAAGCTTTTAATAACATTTTGTAAAATATTTAAAAAAAAACAAGACAAATACAACTTTCTCAAAGTAATATTTCAACTTTATGTCCGAACTAAGTTCAAAGATCGCGGCCCCACTTCTCTTGCCAAAGCCCCATCTGTTCATCCGGGCGAAAATTATCAGCGCTCAACGGTAAAGATTTTCAGACAATGAACTTGCAGCAGTAGGCTTACAGGGTTCTGTGTAATATTAATATTAAATAGTATATTAAAATAGTATTAAAACGTTAATGCAGAAAAGTAATCTACACTGGGCGTGTTTTGTTGAAATTTGCAATGCTTAATCACATCAAAATAACCGGTTCAATTGCAAACAAGAACAGAACTATCTGAATTCTCATTCGTTCTATATTACGAAACATTTGTTTTTCATATACGAGAATAATCATTAAGTTTCGTTTAATTATTATCATTGACAGTGTGATGTTTACTGTAGTTTTTAAATCAGTCATAAATACGTACAAATTTTAGATTGTCAGGTAAATTTACCGTGTAGCAATTGTGCACAATTAGCTAATTAGATTGAGCATATTACGGTAATTATTGCAGTCTATGTGTATGTATTATAGAAAATAATAGTTTATCTTGATTAGTTCATTAACTGACTTCATGTCGAAGGGAAAGCGTTGTCCTGGCCCGCCTGCGGATAGGCCACACACGTGCGACTCATGGGTACCTGTTGGTTGGCGCGAGTCAACCTAGGTGCCCAGCATGTCAAGTAGACAGACTCACGGTGTCNTATATATAAGTTATAAATTTGACTCAACGACACTCGTTTTTAAAAAAAGATTTATTTATTATATATCGTTAAAGTTTACAATTAACTTTACATAAAAATGAATAACTCGTAAAATAAAAATTAGGACGAGGTCGTGATTAAGATGCGGTTCAACTCCGAGTCTGAGTCAGAGTAAAGTCTTCAAAAATGGTGGGAGAGGGTCTAATGTAGGCCTCTGTAGAGTTGCTGAGTCTGCAGGATCTATTATGATGACAGAAGCAGCCGTTGCGGATGTAACTCCTCCATCCCTAGTTCAGGAATTTCCCTGGAAATTCTTGAATTTGGCGGATTTCATCCTCGGGTGGCCCGGTGAAGGCAGTTGTCATCTTTTTGTATCGTGTCCAAGCCATGGTGGTGACTAAAGTCTCTGCGATGATTAACATTACGATGATTGCCAGATGGCTGGAACTCATTGCAGTTAAGAAAACGTTGTTTTTACGATCCACGATGACGTTGGATGTTGTGTATTGCAGATTCAATTCCTGAAGATGTACTTTGAACTTTGACATCTGAGTGACGTGGAAATTTAAATCAACGTTTGCCAAGATGTTTGGTTGCCTAGACTCGTGTTTCAGGTGTTTTGCTCGATATATTATTCGACTGTTGTTTGATATGATGAGGAAGACTCCTTGTAGTAGTTTATCCTCGGTGATGTCCTGGTCGCTGATTTTTAAACGTTCTCCTGTGGGGAAAGTTGCCAGATACTGGTTGATTTGTGGTATCCACTCCAAGTGGTTGGCAGAGATGTCCAGTGTTGTGTAAAGTTCTCTATTGCCATTTTCTAGTAGGTTCAATTCACATTGAGCGTTTGTGTAAGTTATTAAATCAGGAGAGCGAAAGTGTACGTATGCAATTTTTTGTGTACAGGTACTCTTTAGTGTAATTATTGTTTTCTCAAGACCAGATTGTGGTTTGAGTAAATATTTAACTTAAAATTTTGTTGTTTATTTCCACGAATTTCGTAGGTAATTCATAGAAATGTAAATATTTAAGGGCAAAATCTATTATTTCACTGTTTTACTGCTTTTTTAATCCCCAGTCTTACACGTGTTACACTAGTGATAAACTTGAAATACATTTTTGAAGTATATGAAAGTCCAGTTGTGGAAATTTCTAATTTGAATGCTGGTGGAGTATTTGAAACAATTAAGTCAGGATATTAAGTTAGCCAAGAGAAAGTTGGACGTTTTTTACTTTATCCAAACATAATACTTTGATAATAGCAAACGGCTGCACGGGGCGTTTTGTCATTAACCCCCCGCCCCTCCTCCGTACTAATGTGTTTTATGCCCAACACTCGACATACTCCACTCTCCCGTAACAAATGTGTATAAAACAACTGGTCAGCCCTCACCCGGCATGTAACATTAGAGCTTTTTGTACAGACCGGCATAAAGAACAACCGGAGTTCTGTCCCAGCGACACATCGCCAGATGAGGGTATAAATTTAATGTTAAAAACTTTTTGGTTTTTTGTCGTAATCAGTAGTTTTCAGAACTGACGTTACTTAGATGAATTCAAGACGTTCTCAATTAATTGCGTTGAGAAATAATCAGATATCGAATTAATTTGACGGTATTATTTAAACGTTGTTCGATAAATAATCAATAATAATATAAAAACATACGCCAGTTATATTATGTATAGCTTGATGTTCTTTGATGTATGAAAAAGGCCTAATTCTGTTATTAGTGTATTAAATAAGAAGTCTCTGTAAAATTAGTTGCCTTTCAGATTAGCTGTGAGGGAGATTGACGATGTTCGTTGGCAGTTAACTCGTGTTAACTCGAATAGAGAAATGTCTAGTAAGATCGTGAATGCCTCTTCTTTTCTTAGCATGTTAAACATTAGTTTTTCCGCCATGCTGCGCGAGGCGATCGGTAGAACCGAAAATAAAGCTATAACAGTCCTTGAAGGCTTGTTCGTTTTTGTTTTGGTTTTCTTTTGTGTTAAATTGTAAGATACCAGAGGTTAATAAAAAAGAAAAATTAATCTACTCTTTCATTCAAAATGCTATCTATGCACTCGAAAAGTACTAATAAATGACAAGCTTCAATTCGTGTCAACATACCTACCTTGTTTATTAACTTCTAACAGACTACAACACAAAAATTACAATGAAACTACTTCCAATAAAATTTTTTCTATAAAACGATCTATTAACCAAATTTTTCATATATTGAAATGTTTGTAATGTTAAATTGAACCTAATGACATTAAGAGTAATCATTCACGATGTTTGTAAGATGTTATCTAGTACTAACTGGAATAGAGAAATATCCAGTAAAATCGTGAACGCCCCCTTCCATTCTTAGCATGTTAAACGTTAATTTTGACGCAATGCTGCGCGTGGCGATTGGTAGAACCAAAACTAAAGCTATAACAGTCCTTGAAGGCTTGTTGTTTTTTGTTTTGGTTTTCTTTTGTGTAAAATTGTAAGATACCAGAGGTTAATAAAAAAGAAAAATTAATCTACTCTTTCATTCAAAATGCTATCTATGCACTCGAAAAGTACTAATAATTGACAAGCTTCAATTCGTGTCAACATACCTACCTTGTTTATTAACTTCTAACAGACTACAACACAAAAATTACAATGAAACTACTTCCAATAAAAATTTTTCTAGTCAATATGTAAATTCTGGTTTTACCAGTTAATCCTCGGCCAACTAAAACGATCTATTAACCCAGTTTTTCATATATTGAAATGTGTAGAGATTAGTGACCGTTAATCTATAGTTATTCAGATATCGTGAGATGCGGTCGGGAGTGATGTAGGTTTCAGAAAAACATTTTCTTTATCGTGCCAACGTTTCGATCTTTTATTGAGATCATCTTCAGGGCTCAAAGTGTTTGTCTTCTGTGTAATTGTGCCATCCTTGTGTGTCGTGTTGAGAGTGCCTGTAGATTTTTGCGTGACAATCATACACTCATACACCCTTTCTATCCTTGTCAAAATACTACAAAAACTACTTGTCCGACGATTAGTGACAATAATTGAAAATTCGAATATTATTCCCGATCATCAATTTGGATTCCGCACATTTCACTGGACAACTCAACAATTGCATCTGCTTGCTGACAATACAGCTTCATCGTTCGAACAAAAACAGCATTGCTTTTGTGTCTTTCTTCTTTTAGAATAGGCATTCCATCGAGTCTGGCACTCGGGCTTGCTTTGGAAACTGAAGAACATCCTCCCTCATACGTACTATCTCATACTGCGGTCTTATTTTGCCGAGTCCGTCAGGGAACTGAATCCTCACATTATGTATGCATTAGGACCGGTGTACCTCATGGAAGCATACTTAGCCCATTTCTATTTTCAATATACACTGCAGATATTTCTTACACATGTTAACGTTTCAACACTTACATTCGCTTATGATACAACGATTCTTACACTTAATTCGGACCCCTCAATTAACAGTCAACACTTACAACAACACCTGAATGAATTAACAGTCTGGTTCACAAAGTGTACAGATACAGATAAATTTTACCTTACGTAAAAACATCAACAGACATACCTAACTTGTCTCCTAATGTCTAACAGCCTACAACTAAATAGGGTATGGGATTTATCTATTATGAATAGAAGAATAAGGACAGGTCAGAAATTAACAACAGAAATAATTGGTGTTATTTAATTAATGCGTATTTAAGAATAAAAATACATGTATACAAAAAATAGCTGCTAAATTCATGGCTGCCATGTTGGTTACCTACGCCCTAACGGGTAGCAATGTGACTACATCTTCGACTTAACATTGGTACTTAACGATAGGTAGATCCAAACATAAAGGTATAACAGTCCTTGAAGGCTTGTTGTTGTTTGTCTTGGTTTTCTTTTGTTTTAACTTGTAAGATGCCAGAAGTTAACAAAAAAGGAAATTTAATCAACTCTTTCATTCAAAATGCTATCTATGCACCCGAAAAGCAAATCGTTATTGACAGTAATTTGTTTTACAAGTTGCATTATTCACAATCAATTGTAAAGGACCAGTAAAGTACCAATATGGCAATTGTAGATTTCTATGCCACAGAAGGGCTCTCGTCCTATCATCTGCATAGCAGCCCCTCTCTTGCAAGAGCGTCCGATTTCTTGTTGTCTCCTACTCCCACATGTCCTAGGACCCGCAACAGTCGCATTAGCTAAGCGAAGGATGATTTTGTTTAGCGTACCTACTTTGCTAAGTTAATTTTTGCAATTCAGCATCATCTTCGAGATGTTTGGACTTAGCGCTTTGATGGTTGCTTGGTTATCTGACAGCTATATTCTTGTTTTTGCACCATTTCTTCAAATGGAATTGGACACATTTTATTATAAACTCGATATAAACATATTCCTCGAAAACTGGACAAAGGGACTTAAAATTTCATTCAAGTTGGCGCTATCTCCGATTTTTAATAAAAAATTAAATTCTTTATAAGATTGATGGCAAAAATAAACTTAGGTTTTAAATTTACACATAGTTATAATCTTGAGATAACAAATAATTTACAATTATATTGAATTTTGAAAAAAATATTAGTAAGTCTCCAGACAGAATGATTTGCACAATAATTAGATAATGAAGCACCTAATCCACCGTGTAATCATTAATGTATTTAAAAGAAAAACATTAACAACTGTTTTCCTTCGAGCTTAATTAACAAATGTAATTTCTACGATTCACATGGTCTGCTAAATTGATGAATTAATGATAATTGGTTTTGGAAGTTTAGAATAGTTGAAGTAGACAGAAATAGTGAACTAACTCTAAAATATTGACTGTTGTTCAATTCTATTGTTTTAAGAATGGATTTACATTAATGATTCTTCTGTATTCTTTAATTATGTACAATTTTTTGATTAAAAAATACTATTGTTTTTGCAATCGACTAACCTCATTTTTTTTGTGACACACATTTTCTCATAAGCGGGAGGCAAACGTCATGGTGTTATGATACATTCATTCCGTGGTCATTGTCAAATGGTGTGCAAGCTATCAACTCTGTCTATTGTTATCCAAGGCATTTAGCCTTGCCGTCGTTAATCAAATATTCTCCAGGGCAAAAACGGTTGAAAATGGCGTTTAGTTGAAATCAACCACACAAAGTATGAAGCGTATGTTGGTTGTTAAAATATTGGAAGAAAAGAATAGAATTTTTTTCTTATGCTAAACTTGTTCCATGAAGAAAAATTTTGCATTTAAAACAAATGCTTGGGATAGGGAGGAAACATGCGTTCAGATTTCCACCAAAAAAAAAAGTTATCAATAATTTTTTTTAGTTGATGCAAATGTAAAAATTTCTTGTACAAAGGTTACTTTACATACATTTGTTTACTTTATCATGGTTTGTTTTCCGACAGGAACCGTGGAACGGCCCTCTTCAATTTGCATATATTTTCACTTCTTCAAACTAAACACAGTATTGGGAAAAATTGAAGGAAAATAATCAGATGAAAATAGCGCAATTTTATTATAATTTAAATATTTTCTTAATAAATCAAAAAATTACATTAGGATTTTGTTTAGCTGACAAAGACAGATAGGAGTTGAACACATTTAAATTTATATTTCAATAACCGGTTTGGTTTTTCATAAATCGACATTAATAATAGGTTTTAATTATCAACAGAAATTGAAATAAAAACCGTATTGAGGACTTTTGCGGTTTTTTAACGAGAAATTACCAACAGTTCTCGTTGTTGATAAAGGGAAATAGGCTTGGGCAACGGAACGGATGGATACTCTCGTAATTGGACCCTAATTCTGGTCACGTCCCCTCGGAAAGACCTTAATGTTTAATTAATATCCTCGGCACACTGGCCAAGGATAAAGTTTTCATAGGGTTGATCGTTCCTCTAACTGTTCGCCCTACTACCTTGGCACTTGTGTCGAGTTCGAAGATCCTTTCAGGTTCGGGGGAAAATTATGTAAATGTTCCAGTGACGTGAAAAGACACAAAAGACTAAAAAAAATGTCAATAAATGAAAAAACATATAATTTTCCAAATGGAGGTAATTTCCAACAGAATACATACATTTATGTGTTTTTACGCATAATAGGGGTATTCACGATCTTTGTGTTAACCCGGTTAACTCTTTTAGGTCGTGTAAGATCGAGAAAAATGATGACTTAGACTTGTAAGAATCGGCTAGTTAACATTGCTCGATCTAACAGGCCAGGGCTTATGTTAGATGTTAGGTCGAAAATGTAGTAACAATGTTATCTGTTACAGCGTAGGTAACCAACATGGCAGCCATGAATTTAACAGCTGTTTTTTGTTTACACATATTTTTATTCTCAAATAAGCATTAATTAAATCAGACCAATACGTTTCTTTTCCTAATTTCTGACTGTCCTTATACTCTCATATTAAATATATCCTATAAAGTTGTATGCTGTTAGACGTTAATATAGAAGGTAGGTATGCCAGCAAGAATTGAAGCTTGTCATTTGTTAGTACTTTTGGAATACATAGATAGCATTTTGAATGAAAGAGTTGATTACTTTTCCTTTTATATTAACTTCTGGCATCTTAACATGTAACACAAAAGAAAACCAAAACGAACAAACAACAACAAGCATTCAAGGACTGTTATAGGTTTATTTTTAGTTTTACCAATCGCCAGGCGCAGCATTGCGGAAAAATTAACATTAAACATGCTAAGAAAAGAAGGGAGCATTCACGATCTTACTGGAAATTTCTCTATTCCAGTTAACATGAGTTAATATGTTACAAACATCGTGAATGCCCCTAATAACTAGGAGTAAAGATTAATACTTGACTTAAAACGTAATGACAACGTTAATAACACGCTTAGGTCCATCATGCGAAGAAAAGTAGCTCGATGTGTCCCACCTAGTTGAAAGGTGAAGTTCCTTGGCTCCTTACTGAGAGCTCGCAGGAATGACACCCGATTTGTGAATTGAGCTTGAGCACGGCAGCGATATTAGGATCCCCCGATCCGATTCTGCAAGGAAAGGGGTTGTTCTGCTGTACAAAATAACAATAGTTGTGTATAGGGGCGGCGGTGGCCGCAACGGTTTAGGCGTTGACATGGCGCTCATCACTGCAAGGTCAAAGTCCCGGGTTCGAATCCAGCGGCCCGGCATTCGAACGCGACATGGGCTTTTTTCAAAAACACCGGCACCCTGAGGATTTATATGATCTCTGCTGTTGGGAGCCCTCGTAAAAAAAGTTGTGTATACCTAGTTCGTGTTGAGAGAAATGGTATTTTTTAACGAAAATGTGTGATGTGTAAAAGGTGATGGAGAAATATCAAATACTCCATCTCCCTGATTGAATGAATGGTAAGTAAAGAGGTTTCTTTCCTCACGCCAGTAACCCTGATAAAAAAAAGTTTATTTTTATTATATTTACATGCTTCCATACTTGTGATTGCATGTATTTCTTCAAGATAATTTTTATATTATTTATTTAAATATATAATTTACAATCCATTAGGTTTCATTGTCCGATTGACCAAATAAATTCTTTCAATTAACTAATCTTTAATCAAGGTATTGGTTGAAATAAAAAAGTCAGTTTTACGAGCGGGATTCGAACCCACGACCTTCTGCTCAATACGCCGCTGCACTACCACTTGAGCTATCGTGACTTCGATCCACTCGGACACTAACTTCCCATCTCAACATACCTTTCGCATATTCCCTCCTTTTTTGCCATTTTTCAAATGTCGTGTAATCTATTTCACTTGCGACAAATGAAATGGCCACGGAGAGCTTTAGTGAAGATATACTTTATTTTGCTTATTTAATCCATTAGTAAATCCATTAATGGTCCATTAATTTTATCTCAACCAATACCTTACGCAAAGATTAATTAATTGAAAGAATTTATTTTTTCAATTGGACCACGAAACCTAATAATTAACAATATATATTACATTTGATGGGAAAACCTGTAACATCAAAACTACAAAATATTACAAATTAATTATTCAGAAATCGCGGGTGTACACCAGACCGCATCTCACGATTTCTGAATAATTATCGATTAACGGTCACTAATCACCACACATTACAAATTAAAAACATATTCACTTTTAAATAATACATATTGCACAGTTAAGCAAAACTTTCTGTACGGAAAGGCTTACAAAACAAAATTCAACCTAACGGTCCGCCCGATGGTAATAAATTTAAAAACCCTACATAATTCTTGATGAATTTTAAAATTTTTCATTTTTTTTTAATTATGAGATTAAGTATTTTAAATCATCATAATAATTACTAAAAGAGAACAAAGACAAAATAATTTATAAAGAGAAGGGCTAATTAAGTGATCCTTTAAATGTTTCGAGGCAAACAACCAAAAAACATTACAGTTATATACGGAATGTTCAGGCTTTTGTGTTTAATTAAAACAAAAATACAATATTGCGCGAAAAGGTAAAAGGTAACGGTTCAGAGTTCATTCCATGTTTAATTTTTAATTTTGCCATGCCTATTTCTTAATTGATAAAACGCCTTTTTAATGAATTAAATCGATTTGTATGTAACAAATGTAAAATATGAGTAATTATTTAAATGAGAAAAAGAAATATATTATGATTAGCCTCTAAAAAATTTTTATTTATAATAATTTAAAGAAAGTTGTATAATGAAATAATAATAATCTAATATATGCTAATTTTTAACACTAGAAAACTTTGAAATTTATACAAATATCGAACCTTTTAATATGTTTCGCAATTCGTAATACTAAAAGATGTTAACTTCACTCGATTAAGAATAGGCCAAGCGAGGTAAACTCACGGTCCCGTACTTTTGGGACAAAGCCCGCGTTGAAAAGTTACGTGGACCACCTGATTGAAGGTACCAATTCTTCGGCTCCATATAAAAAGCGCGTATACCTCATCCCGAAAGCGCTAATTTTTTCCAGAATGAGGCTGTGACATTACCTTCAGTGATGTTTACATTTATAATATTATTGTTAATCATGAGTTCTAGTTTTAGTTCTTTTTAGATTTTTTTCGTAAAATTGAAATAACCCTTGGTTCAGTTAGCTCAATTCAGCCATTTGTAGGGGTGCAATTTCCTGGCTCCATATATAGAGCGTGTAAGAATGCCAACCGATATGAGAATCGTGTTTGAGAAAGGCGTGGAATTCGCTTACAACGATCCTGGGGTACAACAATATTCCGTGTATAACGACTTCGAGCACTGTTTTTGTTGGTTTTCCATCTCATGCACAGTAATTGTGTTCGTATATAATCATTCGGGTTACAATGTTAATCCGGAAATAATGATTTTGAAATGAAAAACAGGTCCCTTGATCCACTTTAGCAATTTTCTGAGGTTTCCTTTGATTTCCTTCCCCTTGATTTTCCGAGTATTGACGAATGGCTAAATTTTTTACGTCTTTCTCAGTTAAATCTTGACTTTATCGAATCCCCCTATTGGGTTTAAAATATGTATAAGTTATTTTAACTCTTTTCGTCTATACAAGTTTGTATTTCAAATTTCGAATAAAAAACGCCGTTCTTTTTCTAGTTTCAAGTAACATCCATTTCGGAAGCATTTTTTTAAATATTGATCAAGTGCATACTTTCGTTTCGGTAAACTGTGAAACTAATACGTCAAATATAATAATAATAAATTTTTACAATATAATAACAATAAATTTTTTTTCAACATTACATATAAATTGATAACAAAAAATAATATTTTGGTACATTTCTGCCTGTTGTAAAAAAGCAAAATTTGTGCTAGACAGAAGGAGTTTTTGGAGATCATCAGAGAAATAAACAGATTATATATTTGCAAAAACAAAAACAAACAAATTAACAAACATAATACAGAACAAACTTGTAGCATAAAAATCCAACCAAATGTTATCTTGGCTTTAAAATATCTTAACTACAATTTAAAAAAGTTTACATTATAATTGTTTTTAGTTAGTTTTTGAAATTTTGAATAATAATATCTCTCTCTCTATATATATATACATATATATATATAAAATAAACGAAGTGCCATATTTAATGAAAAGTTATAATAATGTGTACCTTTTACATTGTAAAAATGTTAGTTAGCCAATGAATTTGTCTTGTATTATATTCACTGATGTAAGTAGTTACAAGATTTCATATACAAACAATATATATACAAACATGAACATTTAAGAAAGATTTTGTATAGATTCATTACTTTAAATTCACTGTATAATTTTTTCGTATTATATCTATACGGTTTACGTAAAATAATTTTAAGAAGTGAGTTTACAGTTACATCCAGGGTCTTAGTGTAGCATTTATTAGTACCTCCCCAGGGGACAATATCATAGGCTATTATGGATTGTGCAAGAGAAAAATATATTGCCCTTAAAAGTTCAACTTTCATAAAGTTGCTTAAAATTTGATATTTATAAAAGAATTTTCTCAGATAAGATACCAAAGAATCAATATGTAAATAAAATCTCAAATTTGAGTCCAATATCACACCAAGATATCTACATTGTAAGCAAAAGGGATAGACAAGCAAGGACACACATCATAATATTACAAGTATGACAAGCAAATTTTAAATGATTAATATTTATTTTCTTTTTTAATGAAAAGTGTAATACATTACATATTTTTGTGCTTGAAAGTAGAAGTTTGAGTTTAACCAGAAATTAATCGTTTTCATATCATTATTTATAGTTTTAGTTAAATTAATTAAATTACCACCTAAGAAAATGTTACAAGTATCATCTGCTTAACTAAATATTTTTCCAGAGGATTTAATTTTCAAAAAATCATTAATATATAAAAGAAACAAAATTGGGCCTAAGAGTGTACCTTGTGGTACTCCCGACTCAACGCGTAAAGAAGAACTATAAAATGTTCCAAACTTTGTGACTAGCTATATAACCGGCGTTAAAATGAATTGAAAATTTTGTAAAAAATCGTACTTTTTCCAAAAGCAAACAAACCCCTATAACTAATTATTTTACGAAAAAATCAATGAATTCAGAATAATTATTGAAGTAAACGTAATATTTCTGTAAGTTATCTTTTATACATATAATAATCTCTTTTATACTGATGTAATAACAGACCTCTGTTGTTTTATTATAATCATTTTTCCTAAATATTTCAGTAATTTTTGTTTTAAATATAAATTCGGATACAAATAAGTTCGCTTATATTTAAATCAATTATTCCAATTACCTCGGGTTCACTTATCTCAATTGAGAAATTAGTGGTATGGGTGATCGAAGGCACTTTAGTTCAAGTGGTTAGAGCATCGGAGTATTGGTCCAAAGATCGTGGGTTCTAATCCCGCTTGTGAACCAAATTTTTAATTTTGATCGTGTTTAAATAATTTGAATATATATAATAAAAGTATAAAAATTAGAATAAAAATAAGGAAAAAGTTCGTTTATAACGATGTGATTCCTCTTGTCTCTTGAATATCGTTATAAGTAAAATCAGTAAAAAGTACGTATTTTTGAATTTCGCGATTTAAATAGTTCTAACAGAACGTTTGTTCTGCTCCTACAATATTTGTACTTGGGATTAGAAAACAGTGCTTTACATTCGGTGGAAGTATGAATTTTTTATTAGTAGAGTTTTTTCTAAACAGTTCAAAAATTAATAGGGATATTGTCAATTTTGTAGTATTTATATTCCCCAGCATTTTTATTTTATTTTTATTATAAATTGCATTAAAATTTATTAGAAATTTGGTACTTACCTTGCAAAGCATCTCACGTGCTCAATGGGATGGTGTTCTGGAGGCAATGAGGGAAGCGGCAGATGGAAAATTCCCAGTTTTCTAAACATTGATGAACAACTCGGCGTATGTAAGGTCCCTTTTTTGAAAGAAGTATTCCCCGATAATTTGCTGGACATGAAGGAGTACGCTGAGGTTGCCCTCAACAATATGGAGTCCAGTTCGAACTACAGTGTAAATCAAAGCCCAGACCATTACACCGCCTCCTCTAAACTGCACTGAAGGGAGCACGAACTAGGGAATCGCATCCTCTATTCTCGGTAGACTCTTCACCGTCCACTAAACTGACCGAAACGCGACTCATGCGTAAACATAACAGCATTCCAATTGGTGTTCTCGTTTAGGCGCTCGCTGCACCATATTCTCCTGAGTTGCTGGTGGCGGGCTGTTGCTCCAGGTCGCCTCAAAGGGGCATACGTCGTGAGGCCATCTTCCTTCAAACGAATCGTTTGTGTTGCCAACGGCCTTGCCAAAACATCTTCTGCTTCGTTTAGGATCTGGCGAGCACTATGGAAAGGGTTCCGTCTTGCAGCAATGAAAATATTTCTGTTCTCCCTTAAGCGGGGAACACACTTACCGCAACCCGAGGCTACCCGACGCCTTGTCACTTTTGGTAGGGTGTGCACATCTCTGCGACGTCAAGCGCACGCCACGTACAGTCACATAGCGTATACCACAAATAATTATCACAATCGCAACGCCACTTTTGTTCTTAATGCATTATTTTGACAAATCTTGAAATAAATTGTTAGTTAAATATTATGAGCACAACGGTGGAATAAATTTTTGTTAAACTTACTTTAAATAAAGTTGTTCCAGTGTTTTGATTAAATAATTTTTATAAAAACTCATGAATTTTTGATCTCCTTTAACTTGGTTTATATTAAAATAGGAATGTTGTAATTGATATAACGACAAAAAACATATACATAGTTTGAAATAATTACAAAAATATGAGTATCCTGTTCTGACGCTACTCGACGAAAATGGTGTAATTTTATGAACAAAACCATGTAATAAATTGTTAGTTAAATTCATTATATCAAAAAATGGTATTCCGATATTTTTAACAGTTTTCTATCAAACCATTAAAATTAATTTTTTTACAATAAAAACTAATGAATTATTGATCTTGGTTAATTTGATTTAAATTAAAAATAAGTATAATATAACGACAATAATACATGTAGTTTGAATAAAAGTATTTATGTCCGATTCTTTTGTCTTTGACTGTACTCGATGCTAACCGACGAAAATCAGGACAGTGGGGATCGCAGAGCGTAGAGTAGGGTAGCGTTGCATAGCATCGGGCAGATGTGCACGGGTAATACTTATGGAAAATTGGACTTTGGATTTGCGACGTAGCATCGGAAAGCGTCGCATAGCGTTGCATCGGGTAAGTGTGGTCCCGGCTTTAGCGTCCTAATGCGCCGAGATGCAGTCCCAGGCCTCCTATGGGCACTCCAGTCTCTCGGAATCTTGCTAAAGCCAGGGATACGAAGATCTAAGAAACGCAAACTGCCTCTACGACGACCACTTACCTGTGACCTCCATGACTCGTTCTCATAATAATATTCAGAACTTTTGGTTCGCAATGATGTCTTTCCACGGTTGAAGAGACTTAAAATGGGGATTAACATTGTTTATTTTTGCTTTGTATTTTTTATTTTGTTTTATCCAACTTACAAGAATATATCGGTTAATTTAATTAAAATTACTAGAATAAGAATAAATTACAAATATCTTTTTCATTTTTAAGCAGTTTATTTGAAGAAACATTTATCATGAGGTAAGTCAATTTTAAATACATCTACCCTCAACAGAAGCTTTAATAGTTAAAGTGCAAATATAAGCCAAGATGTGAACAATAAGAAACAAACATAAAACAATATTTGGTAAAAAAACATTACAGTTTATTACAATTAATTAAGGTTTTTAGTTGAGATGAAAAAAAGTTAATGGCACGAGCGGGATTCGAACCCACGATCTTCGGCTTGATACGCCGCTGCTGTACCACCTAATATATCGTGACCTCGATCCACTCGGACACCAACTTCCTATCTCAACCCCACCTTTTGAATTTTCCCTCTTTTTTGCCATTTTTCAAATGTCGTGTAATCGGATTGGATTCTCGACGACAAATGAAATGTCGTCGGAGAGCTTTAGTGAAGTGTACTTCATCTAATTCGTTAAATTCACTAATTTCGTGGTCTGCTTGACCAATAATACATTACAATTAATTAAGGTTTTTAGTTGAGTGGATAGAGGTCACGATAGCTCAAGTGGTAGAGCAGCGGCGTATCTAGCCGAAGATCGTGGGTTCGAATCCCGCTCGTGCCATTAACTTTTTTTCATCTCAACTAAAACCTTAATTAATTGTAATGTATTAATTGGTCAAGAGGACCACGAAATTAGTGAATTTAATTACAGTTTATATTGAGTATATTTAAGTCACTTTAAGTCAGAAAGTCTAGAAATGACTGATGCACATAACAAGAAAATTTATTTAGACTTCAACCCTCGACATTTTTGCTATATGTATAAAACGAATGAAGAACACGTAAGACCATCGGTTATGACAGGCAGGAGAAACTGCAATAATATAAAGAAAGTGAAAAAAATTTCTGATTAAACAAACATAATTTTACATTTCTTTTCCACATATAGTTATGAAGAAGAGATTTGTATTCATAAGATTTCACTATTTTGTGAATATGGTTTTATTTTGATTTTAATTTTATCGAAAGCGTAAACATCAAGCGACCTCGGTGGACGACTGGTTATGGCTCTCGATTAGTAGATTTCGCGGTCGTGAGTTCGATTCCCACCGTTGCCACCGGATTTAGTTAATCTAGAAAAGAATAAATTATTTCTTTCTAGTGGATACAACGATGATCACCGCGCAGGTATGGTATGGTATTGTATGGTGGAAGGGATGCTGGGAAGCGGGGCTTGTATTCCCCAGGCACTGCAGCCTTCTGGCTTATTGTACTTTCCCAGTCACTTAGTTTAGTCAATAGACTCAATCCTTCTTCTCAGATGTATCAGGTCATTGACTGTTATTGCTGCAATTTGGTTCCCTGAGTCTTTTTCGTACGTTAGGTTAAACCTCTTGAGCTGTTGCTTCGCATTCGAAGATGATATGAATGGTTGTTTCCTCCTCCTCATTACATAATCTGCAAATGGGATCATCGCTGTATATACCCATGTTGTATAGATGTTTTCTCAGATACCAGTGACCGGGTAGTAGTCCCACCACTCCTCTGAGTTTTGCCCTCTCCAATTGCAGCAGTGTTTTTGCCAATTTTGGTGAGGGTTGTTTCAGCATAAGTTTACTATTTCTAGCACCGCTAGAGTTTATCCACTTCTCTCTTTGTTTTGTTTGGATCCATTCTGCGATGGAGGATTCTATGTTTGTTTTTGTTATCCCAAGGATAGGTTCTGGGCCTATGTATGGTCTTGCAGATCCTCTTTTGGCCAGTTTGTCTGCTTCTTCGTTGCCCAGAATTCCCCCACCGCGCAGGTAATCAACCCACGTCCCCTATCAAAACAAAATTATCTTATGTATTATACGATGTTTAGTCACTTCAACCTATGAATCCTAATATGATTAAAATTAGGTAATTTTTTAGTTTAACTTTTAATTTACAAGCCCACATGTACACTTTTAATTATTTAGCTTCTTTTCAAGTATATAAAAGTGATACATTTTTTACCCATAATGGTAAAGAATTAATAAACATTCAAATTATCAACATCGTCGATTTATTAGACCAAGGCATTAATCATGTTCTTGTAATTATACCGTGGGATTTGATTATAAGAGCTGCTTGTATGAGTAATTGAGTTTTGCTATTCGGGCTAAACGCGACAGAGGATATACAGTCGGCTAACGTAATTAAACAGCTAATCGATATTACTACATCGGCCACAAACTAGTACACGCGGTTGAAACTATCACCTTGAAGAAAATCCGGATATGATGCAGAAATAAAATTGAATGGTTTGATTACCTTTAACTTCAATCCTCCAATTTCAATTCTGAAATATTCATTCAAACTGAAAATTCCTTTCACTCGGTGCAAAACTGGTTAAAGTCACAAAGCCCAACTTTTCAGAATTGCGATTGTAAATTGTAGACGTTTGGTGGACAAATTTGATTTTTTTAGTAACTTTTTTTTTCTTTTTTTGCGCTAATATAGTTGCCCTAATAGAAACGTTTATGAGTTAAATATATAAGTAGAATTATTGAAATATTGACCTTTCAAAATGTCTAAAGAGGCATATTGCGGTTTAAAATAAAACAGTTTACTTCTCGACTTTATCAAGTATAGATTATTAGTCTGTCACTAGAATATCCACTTATCTAATTTTGTCAAATTTGACTTAACTAGTTTTGCTCCGAGAGTGCAATCAAACTCAACACACCTGCATTTCAATAATTAATCAATTATAACCAACAGTTAAGTTAATAAAAAGGTAATGTCTGAAGGTAATAGTCTGAAGTGGTTAACTGTTTATCAAAAAAACAAACTTCAACTATCAGACTTCGATATAATATACACTGGCAAGCAAGCAATTCAACCCAATTGATTTTTTTAAAATTTTCTCGATAAAATAAAATTCTGCCTTTATTTTTACTAATAAATATTTCTTTAAGCTATGGTTTAAATTGGGAATATCAATTAGAGGCAAACACACTTAATCCTTAATCCAAAACAAGGATAAAGGATTTTCAATTTTTACTTTTTACGGACTTTAAAATGTTTATTCAGTCCCACTACAATTCTGAAGCAATAAACTGATTAGTTTTCATCAGTTTTTTTAATTTCAACTTGTGAATTTAAAATTGACGAAAGACTTTGCATCAGGTATGCGGCTACTGTCAACGGAGTTCCCTACGATACTCTTCGAGACGCCGTTAGACGTTTCCGAAGAGCTGGGTCCTACCATAGAAGGCCCGATAATAGACACCCTAGGGTAGAATGATGATCGCTTTTTGTCTGAGGGAATTTTGCGAAACCTGCACCCTACTGTTGTTCAACCGATTCATCAACCTCCAGGAAGTTCGAGGTGTACAAATTTCTGAACGCACTGCTCGAAGAAGATTAAATCAGTATGGACTGATGGTTTTTCGCAGTAAAAAGACAGAATTGATAAGAGCAGACGGATTTGTACGGCTCCCATTTGCTCGAGAACACAGCCATTGGTCTTTAAACGATTGGTCTGCTGTACTTTTTACAGATGTGTGTAGATTGGCTCTATTCCTCCTAATCTCCTGATGGGCGTGAAAGAGTGGGGAAGGCGAAATGAACGAAGCTTGTAATTTTTCCCAGAGCCAACCTTTGCAACGTAGCGCAGTGATGGTATGGGCGGGAATTTCAATAGAGAGTCGCACAGAGTTGGCTTTTGTTCGTGGAGTGTCTTTGACGGCCACTCACTATGTGGATGAAATTTTGGAACATCATGCGTTTCCTACCCACGATAAAATTACCCACAATCCTATTTAATGCACGATAATGCCCGCCCACATAGTACAAACGTACCGCAGCATAACATCAGGGTGTTAGTCTGACCAGCCCGTTCTCAAGACGTGAACCTCATCGAACATTTATGGGAAACCTAAAAAGACGAATAAGACGTCCATCACTTCCTGATAGGCTCCACGATCTTGAAAAGACTAATCTTGAAGAATGGGCTAACCTCCAAGAAAGAGACATTTCCAAACTGGGAGAATGTATACCGATGCTTCTTCGATATGTAATTAAGGCAAGAGGAGGAAATATGCGAAATTGAAATATAAATTAATAATGATGTTTTCTTATATTTTGACCTCAACAGTTCATCTTATGATTCTTCCTTCTTGAAGGTGGGATAATAGGTCATCTCAAAAAACCACAACCAGTTTTTATCCACAACGTTTCGGATTTATTTGAATCCTTCCTCAGGTGAGTTAACGCCTGTACACAGAACAAATATTTTTTACATTTTTATATCAACATGGTTATCATTGTTTCTTCACTACTTACAATGGTTAAAAAAGTGGTCGTCAGTCATTAATATTTTATAACAATTTATTTTAAAAAAGAGCCAGTGTGGTACTTATTCAGACTAGAAACAAACGTTTTAATATTTTGAACCTGACTAGACTCTTATCACAACCTCTCATGTGACGTTCGACCTCTTATCAACATCTTATCACAGACCAACGAATCAACATTAAAAATACCACTCAACAGTTAAAATTGCATTTTTCTTATAAATCTATTTTTAAACAACAAATTTTATTTATTTTATTAACAATATTTTAACAATTATTATCACAACTATCACAGATTTTAAAATTGACTAGAATATTTTTATATATTGTTTAACAAATTAAATTAATTTAAATTAATAATCTAAAGCAAAATTTAAACAAATTTTATCTGTCCGTCTTTTTTGTTAATTTTTATTTTATCTTAGAATTTACATATTTTTGCTTTTTTAAACAAAACTCAATTATTAAACGTTACAAACCATGAAACTTAGATTAATAAAATCAAGTTGTATTACAAGTGGGTGGATTTTTTGCCTGTCAGTGTATTCAAAATTTTGGATATGTCCAATTGGAAATAAAACGCTCAGTTAATTCGTCGAGTTTTCGACGAATGTGTACCTTCGCCATGACTTGGAAACTTTAATTAGATAACAGTTAAAAAGATCTATTTAAAACTTTGAAACTCGTGGCTTCATTCATAATGAAATTACGAATTAGAATTAATGAGATCAGATCAAAAATGACAAGTCCATTCAATATCAGAAATGCAATGATCACCCTGTTGTCCTATAAAGTACAGCCGATAACCTACCTATTTAATCTAAATTTACCATTATAATGTCAGAAATAGTAGGGGTATTCACGATTAAGATCTCACATCATTTAATGTCACACAGTCCCAGAACAAAAATTGTAAAATCCGAAATGTATCTGATAGACCAAAATGATTGGCAGCTTTAGAATTACTGTTTGATGAAGCCTCAGACCACAAAAAAGAAATTTCACAGTTTAAAATTGAATATCATAACGCCATTAATTTTCATTAAATCATTATTATGGAGTAGGCATTGGCCGAATCTCACGAATCGTAATTGATTACACGGTCGTGGGTTCGTTTCCCACTACAGCAGTTAGATTTGATGCCCTTTTCTGCGATGCCTAGAGGTAGTTGCCAACCCGTCTGTTGTGAATTCAAAAATAATTATTATCTTTCACGGTCATTATTCATATAAAATTACATTTTTTTTAGATTTTTACATAAAGACGAACATCGTGGTCATAAAAAGAAAACTAATTACTTATTCATTTATTAATAGAATTCAATAAGGTAGGTTAACTTTTAATAATTTAGGGCCATAATTATATTCGGTTTTGCAGAATTTAATTAACTCTAGATACTTTTTGACTTTCAGGAAATCAACAATTTATGAAAAATTCACAACTAAAACATGTTTTGTAGACATACAGGGCAAAACCACACAGATCACATAACGTATTCACATTTTTAAAATATACACTGGGGTATTTACGATCTTTGTGTTAACCCTGTTAACTCTGTTACGTCCTGCTAGATCCAGAAAAATGATGACGTAGACTTATAAGAATCGGCTAGTTAACATTGCTCGATCTAACAGGTCAGGGCCTATGTTAGATGACAGTCGAAAATGTGGTCACATTACTATAAGTTAGGGCGTAGGAAACCAACATGGCAGCCATGAATTTAACAGCTGTTTTGTTTACACGTATTTTTATTCTCAAATACGCATTAATTAAATCAGATCAATTCTTTTATTAATTTTTGACCTGTCCGTATACTCTCATTCATAATAGAGATATCCCCTGCCTTATAAAGTTGTAGGCTGTTAGACGTTCGGATACAAGTTAGATATGTCGGCACGAATTGAAGCGTGTCATTTGCTAGTACTTTTCGAGTGCATAGATTGCATTTTGAATGAAAAGAGTTCATTAATTTTCCTTTTTTATTAACTTCTGGCATCTTAGAACTTAACAAAAAAGAAAACCAAAACAAACAACAACAAGCCTTCAAGGACTGTTATACCTTTATGTTTGGATCTACCTATCGTTAAGTACCAATGTTAAGTCGAAGATGTAGTCACATTGCTACCCTTAGGGCGTAGGTAACCAACATGGCAGCCATGAATTTACATGTATTTTTATTCTTAAATACGCATTAATTAAATAACACCAATTATTTCTGTTGTTAATTTCTGACCTTTCCTTATTCTTTTATTCATAATAGACACATCCCATATCCTATAAAGTTTTAGGCTGTTTGAGTTAGGATAGAAGTTAGGTACGTCGGCAAGAATTGCAGCGTGTCATTTGTTAGAACTTTTCCAGTGTATAGATAGCATTTTGAATGAAACAGTTTAGGAGTGAGAGACAGTCCAAATTGCGCGACTTGTGATATACCAGAAGACCTCAATCACTTGATTATGGAATGCCCGGAACACGAGGAGAGGAGAAAAATTTTCCTGGAGAGGATCTATTCCTTGCAGTGTGTAGCAAAACCATTCAGTTTGGAATCCCTAATTTCAGAAGGTAGAGACGCTTTTTACATGCTTCTATATCAATTCACCAAGGGGGGTAAAATAGATATTTGAACAGTCAACGCTCCGGGGGGGCGGGGTCTCACGGACCTCAGTGCTTTGAGGCGCCCAGTCGCTTCTGTGTATGAATGACTTCTCTCTCCGGAAAAATTTTGATCTCAGTGACTTTTGTGTTGCGTTGTCTGGGGTATTGGGGTGACGGGGTGCGGCGGCTGCGTTCCGGGTGGTGGCGGGCTGGCTGCGGGGTTGAGGGGGTTTAAAAAAAAAAAAAAAAAAAAAGCATGGCAGCTCATACCGCTGCGTAGTCATGGTCTGTGGCTGTTCGGGGCGCGGCGGCTTCTTCTCGTCGGTTTCCCCCGATTGACATCCCGGATTGACGGCATGGCTGATGTGTGGTTGCACAAGGGAAAAAAAAAGAATGAAACAGTTGATTTATTTGACGTTTTTACTAACTTCTGGCATCTTACAATTTAACACAAAAGAAAACCAAAACAAAAAACAACAAGCCTTCAAGTACTGTTATAGCTTTAGTTTTGGTTCTACCAATCGCCACGCGCAGCATTGCGTCAAAATTAACGTTTAACATGCTAAGAATGGAAGGGGGCGTTCACGATTTTACTGGATATTTCTCTATTCCAGTTAGTACTAGATAACATCTTACAAACATCGTGAATGATTACTCTTAATGTCATTAGGTTCAATTTAACATTACAAACATTTCAATATATGAAAAACTAGGTTAATAGATCGTTTTAGTTGGCCGAGGATTAACTGGTATAATCAGAATTTACATATTGACTAGATAAATTTTATTGGAAGTAGTTTCATTGTAATTTTTGTAAGAAATTGGTGTTACAATTATTTTAATTAATTATACGTTTAATCTAAGGTCTTGGTTGAAATGGAAATGACAAGTGTAACGAGCGGGGTTCGAACCTTTGGCCAACGTTCGATTCCTGCTCGTGACACGTCTTTTTCAACTCAACCAATACCTTAGATTAAAAGTACAATTATTTAAAATATTAAATACGGTCAATTATGACTACTAAATACATATGTGGGTTACGATTACTGTTGTTGAATTATTTTGTTTATATAATCCTACGAAAATATTGTTTGTGAACATTGGATAATCTCGAATAAGAGATTATTTGTACAAAACTCATTGGTATTGTAGTGTTATGTTCAGCCTATTGAAATGACAAACGAATCGTTTTCCGTTATTTCCAATTTTCTTGGAACCGCGCGGATTCTGGCTGCTTCCCACCCCCTTTTTTCGAGTGAGGAACACTTAACCCCAATGTGTTTGTATTCGGTGTAAGCGGATTCACGGATCATCGTTTACACGGCAGAAACGATATAAAAACCATACGAGGGCGGTGAATCACATTCTATATTCCGGCTTAGCCCGGGGTCGGAGTCCGTACGCGGAACCGGTATTTTTCAATGTGCTTTAATCCGATTGTTTTTCAGTTTGATCATATTTGAGTATGGAGAGTTTAAAATACAGAATTAAAATCGTTAATACGACTATCGACCGGTGAGTCCGACATTGGCCTGGGCCGCGGTTATCCGATCCTGGACTAAGTGTGAAATTATGTTGCAAAGGCCGAGTGGCATTGCACAGATGCTTGTAACATTAGGCTTATGATGTTACACATAATCTTATCTGCTCTCTCTTTAATTAAAAAGCCAATAGATGTCTTCAAATAAAATTTTTTCTATAATTTGTTAGTATGAAAAACTAGAATTTTTGTTGATAATACAAGCCTTTGTACAAATCACCATAATTTTATCCAATAATATTGTTTTTAATTGAGTAATAGAGCACCAATCTGCGCAAAGGGTAATATGTTTGGAGTCCAGATCAAGTGCAGATCTAATCGTCGTAGCACTCCTACATTTGAAATCATCACTAAATCACTCGCAATCTCTTAGTGGTCACGAGACTCCTGCCATTTTCGACCTCGAGCATTGCTGGGAAGAAATAGGGAGAACGTACGTAGGGGTTACAGTGAGATTGAAGTTCTATGGAATTTTTTGTTACAACTTCACCTAAAAAGGAAACATTTAGGCTGTTATGGATGGAGTGGCAAGAAACATAGAATCGGATGTTGGCGATGGAATTAACGATCCTGTTTTGTAAGGTCTGGATTCTCCGGAGACTGTATGTTACGGTTGAACCCGATAATTCTATGCCAGATTGGTTTCAGTACTGAGTTGTATTTGAGTATTTTGTTGTCAAAGAATTAGATTTACAGTGGAAAAGACTATACATGACGCATCCACTCTATATCCAAAATGCCACCTCCATCGGTCGTACAACACACTACAGCCAGTAAACCTGCTTATTTAACCTAAAATTATCTAAATATTTATACATAACTCCGATATAGTCACTATCGTCTATTACTATAACATATAATATAAAAATCTTGGGTACGGCCAATTCGAAAGAAAACATTCCTTCGACAACCTTTCCAGTAATGCCGTTCATCAGGTCTTTGAAATATTAGTTAATAATACAAATAAAATTGAAACCTAAAGCCTCAAGTATAAAGAGGTTAATTATTCAATTTTCATTGAAAAATGGCCCTATATTCTTCTAAATGAAAAATGTAACCTCCATCCGGTTATACAGGTTATACTATACAGTATAGCCACGACACCTACGTTTTACCTACTACACATTAATCACAGATTGGTGTCAAAAACCAAGAAACACAGATCGCTACCTCAACTTTACATCACACCATTCTCTTCACCAAAGGGCTACTTCACAGAATTATTACCCGAAGCTATGGATCTTTTCACCACAAGAACATAAAGATATACAAACATATGCTATATAAAAATCACTACAATAAACACATCATCAACAACCACAACTCAACCCTAACACGATCTACTATTACTAATAATACTACATCAAATCTTTCAAAAACAACATACAAACATGCCATACATTTACGGCCTATCACATAAATTAAACATATTTCTCTCTTTTTTCTAAAATTAAAGATCCCACACCAGTAACAAAACGTAATTTACAAAATTAATTGATTAAATTGTAAGGCAACTTACATCAGAATTACCGCCCAATATCAGGATAAGATAATAAATCAACATATCTATGATTGCAAAAAACCCAAACAAAATCTTACAGTATTAGCTACCCACCATTTTGAACTTGGACTTCAACAATCCAAAAATATTACACACAGAACAAAATATAAACGTAACTTTTTAGAAATGGTTTACATCAACAGAAATAAACAAAGCATCAACCAATCAATCAGAGATAAATCAAGCATACAGAACAGACACGTGTAAGCTCACTCGCTAATAACATTAATCAAATTCAATATCGATAACATAGATATATCATCAAATCAAACAAAACATATAATACAACATATAAAACAATCATTACATTCCACACATCAAACATTTCTACATGGTCTAGTTCTTCCACAATTTGTCTTTCCTTTTCCTAATTATCCTATGTAATCCTGAAAGGATACTGAGGCCCATTTTTTCCCATTGTCGGCTCCTTTCACCTCAAAGAAACCCACTCCTCATATAAAAATGTCTTTCTATTCCCTCCCCCACCCCTTCAAAATCAAAGTTATATAAACATAAAACATCATTATCTCACTGGTACTCTCAACACGACACACAATAATGACATATACACCCCAAAAGACGGTCTAGGGATGGGAAACCCAATATCGGCCATTCTCGCAGAAGTATTTCTCCAAAACCAAAAGAAAATCACTTCCCAGAAATAATGGCGAAAAACGGAATACTCCATTTATTTAGATACGTCGACGACATACTAGCCATCACAAACAACTCTTCCCCTGAAAACACACTCAGAGACCTCAACACAATACACAAAAACATTACGTTCACTATAGAAACCGAAAACAACAACAGCATCAACTTCTTGGACTTAACACTCACCAGAACCAATAACAAAATCGACTTCAAAATATACAGAAAACCCACTGCTACAGACAACATAATAAATGCACAATCCAACCACCCACACCAACACAAACTTTCAGCACTGCGACACATGATACACAGACTAAAAACAATCCCACTCAACACCGAAAACTACAACAAAGAACTGCAAACAATAACTAACATTGCAATAAAAAACGGTTACAAAACAAACACCATACAGAAACTCCTAAAAAACAAAACAAAACAACGAAACACAAATCAACAACAAATGGACAACATTCACATACACAGGAAAAGAAACCTACAAACTAACAAATCTGTTCAACAAACTCGGACTGAAAACAGCACTAAGGACCAACAATAACACAGGTAAACTACTAAAAAGAAACATAGACACAACTAACCCGCTTGACAACAACGGTGTTTATAGCATCACATGTCAATGCGGATACACTTACATCGGACAGACTGGAAGGAAACTAAGAGATCGATTCAAAGAACATCTTAGATCCTTCAGAGACAATGACGGAAAATCAAATTACGCCACACACTTAATACACTACAACCACGAACCAAACACAATAGAAACAAGCATGACATTAATACACAACGCACAAAAAGGACGAAAACTAAACATACTGGAGAACCTCGAGATATACAAACAAATAACACTTAAAGACGGAAAACTTATAAACGCACAAACAAACTCACAATCACACACCACCTTCACACCACTAAAAACACTCCATAACAAAAAACGAAAACGTTCAGAAGAAGAAAACATCGCAATCAACACCAGGAAAAAACAAAAAACCGACAACGCAAAAATAATAACTGACGGAGACCACGCCCCCTAACGCAACGCCCCCAGCGACAGGCGACAGACGCAACAATATATAAACCCCACTTAGATTGAATGACAGACAGTTTTTCACTGAAGATGGCGTAATGCCGAAACGCGTTTGAATAACTCAAACAAAAAACCCGCGAGTGAAGACAGATCCAGTAGTGCCCGTGTGCCGGTTCAACATGAATTCGCCAACTCGCAGACCAAACCCCATCATCTACTATAAATATTTATAGTGTCTATAAATTAAAATATCCAACATTTAAAACATTCCTATAAAAATTATCATTACAACTAATATGATACACAATATAACTGAACGGATATTTTCATATTCGACTTCCCATAAATAACACTCTACCTTTCAATAAGGATGTATTCAATATATTCTTATATTCCATTATTGTGATATATTGTATAATAACGTTTTTCTCTGCTTAACCTTTTGCCAGCAGTTGTGTCGAACTATATGAACAAATGAAAACTGAAATTTTATTTATTCATTCAGTCTATTCTTTCTGATCTTTTAACATATTTTATATATTTTTTATTTTTATATATTATATTTTTTATATATTATATTTTATTTTTATATATTATATTTATCTATGTACAATATCTAGTTTCCAAAAGAGGAAATCGGCCATAAGAAAACTTGAACTGTACTTGGAAGACTCGAGTACAATGGTTAAGTGCAAAATATTTTAGTGTCACTGCAATTAATGTTTGGAATGACGTTATTCCAGTTTGATCAGCTATCAAATGTCCATTGTACAAGGAGATGAATGATTTTTTGCAGTAGTTTATGGGTTTAATTTAATTTGCTACACAGTACAATAAAACTGTTTTGTAACTATGCAGAGAATTAAGAAGATTGATCTGTCTGTAGTTTTATTAAACTCATTTAAAATGTAGCTGAATGAAATAAGGACACCTAAAAATAAATAAAGTAAATGGTGTATAAATCTGTTAAGAGTCCTCCGAAGTTTTATCTTTATTGCAAATTACGTTCGATTGTGTGAAAGGGGGCCGTCCACAATAAAATTCCACCTTCGTTCACCACCCCCACATCTGTCCCCTTAAACTTCCCCCATCATGGTTTAAACCCTTTGGGGAAAAGTAGATAGAAAGAAATAAAAGGCAAAATTAAATCGGCCCAGAGTGAAATAAGAGAAAGAACCCCTTTGTACCAAGTATGTTAGCCGAGTTGTTTGCGGCCGGTTTGTGATCTTTCGCCGATCCCGAATGGACTGAACCCGGGGCCGGAGGAGAGTCGTTCAGTCTTCTTGATCCGGAGGATCCAATATCCCTAAACTGGGCCTTTTACTGCTTTCTTTTGTCCCACCCCAACACAAAAAAAGAAGCGCTATGCCCTATTCCTTGATCTCCTTTTGTACACTTTGACAAGAACATTTTACAGGTCTGGGAAGAATGGAAAGAATCTTGTCTTTAGACTCTGAAGTGGACCAAAAATGAATGGTTGTACATATTTTAAGATATACACGTATATAGATAGTGCAGATGTTAATATGATAATAAAAGATCAATTTCTATAAAGCCAAAATATTTTAATACTAATTAAACAAAATGGGGGACCGCGGTAGCCGAGTGGTTAGCATGAGAGACTCTCACGCCGCGGTCGTGGGTTCGATTCCCACCGTCGCCTCTGGCCCTTTTTTCACAATAACCCCCCCAAATTTGAACACACATATATGAATTGTCACATGGCTAATATGCATAGTTCATAACGCCAAAAAAAA